>NC_086455.1:136890722-137190722 GCF_028390025.1 Pseudophryne corroboree | reverse complement strand
TAGAGGATGTTTATTCTTAATTTTAAAGGACCAGGCAGACTTGTTCCCAATGCTGTGTCAGGGACTAAGGGCGTCCGAGTTGTTCGCTCGTTGCCAGTTTTTCGCAACGGAGCGATTAAGGCAAAAATGCGCATGTGTATGGTACGCAGTGCACATGCGCTAAGTATTTTAGCACAAAACTTAGTAGATTTACTCATGTCCGAACAAAGAATTTTCATAGTTGAAGTGATCAGAGTGTGATTGACAGGAAGTGGGTGTTTCTGGGCGGAAACTGACCTTTTCTGGGAGTTTGCGGAAAAACGCAGGCGTGCCAGGATAAAACGCGAGAGTGGCTGGAGAAATGGGGGAGTGGCTGGCCGAACGCAGGGCGTGTTTGTGACATCAAACCAGGAACGAAACGGGCTGAGCTGATCGCAGTGTAGGAGTAAGTCTCGAGCTACTCAGAAACTGCTAAGAATTTTCTATTTGCAATTCTGCTAATCTTTAATTTGCTATTCTGCTAAGCTAAGATACACTCCCAGAGGGCGGCGGCCTAGCGTGTGCAATGCTGCTAAAATCTGCTAGTGAACGAACAACTCGGAATGAGGGCCTAAACTAAAATGTTGTCCAAGTAGACCAACATAAACCTGCTCAGGAAATTTCTTAATACAATATGTATTTAATAAAATCTTGAAAAAATACTGGTGCATTGTTAAGCTCAAAGGGACATGACCAGATATTTATAATTATTTGTGTGTCTTTTGAAAGGGGTTTTCCATTTGTCCCTTTGATAAGGAAATAAATAATTGACTATGCAAAGATCAAATGAAAACAGCATAATAATTTACTTATCAGGAAAAATACGTACATGTATGGGTGTCCTTCCTTCTTATAGTCTTATAGAAGAAAGCATATGATTCTGCACATATTACAGCAGGTTTAAATAGGCAGTTTCCAATCCACATATGTTAACAGTGGTGAGTGCAACTAATCACACATCATACTGTACCTTGAAAATAATTATTGCTTATGCTGAGCACATCACTTTTTCTAACTATAAGCATGCTGGACCATATGGACTGTCACACAGGGGCAATATGTCAAAAGGGAGTCTTTTTCCATTATTTTCTATACATCTGACCCCTGAGTAATGTCATGTAAGTCCCCTCAAAAGGACATTTGCTAGGGACATTTACAGTCAAATGTAAAATGATAATAGTAGTACCTGTGATATGGATATTCCTATTCACAGATCTTGTCAATACAATCAAACATAGTTAACCCTTAATTCATTCAGCTTCACTTCTATACAATCAATATTTACTTGACAATTTTTCAGAATCAGGTAGTATGTACATTGAAGATAAGTCTTAGTAAAATTGCTGTTTTTGTAATTAATTGAATAGTTAAGAAATCAGGAGTACCATGTACTGGTTGTTGACTGCTATTTTCTTCAAAGCTCCATGATCAATGCCAGGCCTCAAGCCTCCATCTATTCTGTTTACAAAAAATAGCCCAGTTACTAAAGATGTCCTAAAGGAACTACTAATTCCCTTCTTTATGTTCTCCCCTGTGAATTCAATGCATTATTTTAATTCAGGTGTTGATAATAAGAAACATATCCCTTTAGGCAGATTAGCTATGGACACAAATTCAATACAGCAATTGTTGGGATGACACCTCTGAATAGCCCCAACAGGGTTTTGGTATTCCTTGAGGGGTTCTTCATCAGTCTTACCAGTAGTTTCATGCATTAATTGGTGCAGTCTTCAATTTAAGGACATGACCCAGATTACAGTCTATTAAAGTACTATATTTGATCAGCCACAGAAATCCTAGAATATGTTATATGCATGAGAGTATTTTACTAACATGGAGATAGATTCAAAGTGCAAGGAGCCAAGTCTTACAGTAATAGGTGTGGTCTGAAACTTAATAGTCTCACCAGACATCACATTATGATTTAAACAAAAAAAAAATAGAATATTGTAGTTGTCTTGAGGATCACAATTTGAAGGGCTAGTTCAAAAACAACAGTTTGGTCTAAAAAAAATTCCCATTAGATCCTTCTTCCAGTATACCTCGAATTATTCCACACTCTTGGAAGAGGAAGGATACTTGAACACAAATTTGTAGTGAGTTTAAAGAAATTTTTACTGGATAATCTGAAAACTCCTCCCCATTAGGGCTCATGCTTTTTCTTTTTTTCTGTCTCTTTAGACATAACATTTTCAGACCAGATAACAATCCTCTCCACAAAACATAGAGCCCTCTTATATATCTCCTGGATCTTTTGGTTTCCATAAATAGTCCATGATAAACTGTGGATAAACTGAGGAGACCACAGTTGCAACAAACAGATTATAACTTTTCACCTGAATTGTCAGTCAATATGGATAGATTATTACATTAGTTCTTACAGAGATGCAAGAGCTGGATATTGAACTATCTAGACAATCCTATCCTGACAAGACTACATAAGGCTGGATTGCTCCACTCATAGTCTGAAAGTAGATAAGGAATGCTATACTATTCTGCTTTCCTGAACTACGGCCCTAACATCAAGCATGAAGTTATCTGGATCATCATACAGTGGCATCAGGGTGCCATAAAAGGCCTCAGTGGACTATAAAGTGGGATGCTTGGGACCCAGACAAAGGATCCAAGGTTTGTTGGTCATCATAAGGAAGAAATATTTTGATGCCAACCTGCTGTTTCTCAGATCCAAAAGAATGAGGTCTGGATCTAAAATAAAGTTTTCAACCCTCTTGATAGTTAAAGACAGTTCTTCAGTCAATGAAAAAACTGTCTGGCAAACAAATATTCAGTTCCACTGTGGTGCAGTAGCCCCAGAGGAATTTTACCCAGCTTGCTCTTGAGCAGCCACATCCTCCAATCAATCTTCTACTAATTAAGTGAATATCTGAATTTAACTTGCCAACACTTCTGCTAGAGATTAATTTCCTTATTCCATGGTGTCAAACTCATGTAGATTTGGCTGGTTAAAATTTTAGGAGCCACTAACCTTAGTCAGAGGTTCTTTGATTCTGTCAGTCTAATTTGGCTCTACTTATCTCCAGTGTATGGAGTGTAATGCAGTACAGGTATTCAAAAGTGATCCCTGAAATGGCATATGGGGTATGCTGCTATGCTACACAAGTAATGCTCTTATGGTTAAGTACTGGACATAACTGGAAATTGTTGAGTTGGACACCAGTACACTAATGGAACAATGAGCAGAACTGAGCCAGAGATGTTCAAGGTCTGGACATATTACAGAAAGTCCAGTCCATGGTCTCGGTTGCAGATGACAGATTCAAAGATACGGCAGGCAACCCAAATTCTGGGCATTCAGAAAAAACAGAGGAGTCCAATTATGAATGACAAGGTCAGGGTTAGAGTGTAGTCAAAATGGCCTATGTCAATAGCAGGAATATTCAAAGAATCAGTATCAGTTTTAGTTACAAACCTAAACACAGACAATATCACTACCAATGGATGTATTCACTTTCTCCCTTATATACTCACAGACTGCATGAGATTGGCTGTGGCTTGAAAGTGGGTGGATTGCAGGAATTTCTCTGAAATGTAAACTATACTAGAAGCTGGACTAAGCACACTGCATATGCTATAGCTCAACTGGCTGTTGCTCTGGTCTCAAGTTCACAATGCACAGTTCTTGTTACAAATCATACTGGTTATTTCAGTGTTTACATTTTGTGGAACCGTAAATACCATGCTTTTATCACTATGTTACTGTGCAGCACATTTGTCTCTGTCTTTGACCAGGTTTGCTACTCTAACAATCTAGTTTGGCAACACTCTCCAGTTTATCTCTTCTGTTCTGCTGCTTTCCTTTAGATATGGAAGCCATGTAGGCTTAAAGTTGTCTACTGTAAATGAATTCTGAGTGGATAGAGTATGCTGTAATTTTTATGGAACTCTTGCTGATATCTGATTATGTGCAAAAGCTCCTTGTTTATATTCTATATGTGAGTGTCCCATTGTGTACTTTTGCTTGTTCTTTGTTGTATTACTTCTACTTTCTATCATTGTTGCAATGTCCCAGAGGCACAAGAAGTTCACCAATATAGTTTTCTATGTGCCGTAGAGAAAGTCAGATGACACAGCAAGGTGTCATGTGTTCTTCTTGGCTCTTCCTCAAAGTAAGACAAGTCCATGGCACTAGAGACACCCTTAACAATTCATTTCTTGGGGCTATTGTGGCAAAGGAAATACAGTTTGAAATGAGGTCTATAGTTAATGAGTTTAAATCTGAGCTACTGGAACTGGGATTACGGACTGACATAATACTGTAGAACAAAAGGTGGATGAAGTATACCAATATGAATTTAATATCCACTGATCTGTGATTTAAATTGAACCCTGATCATCTTCATTATATACAAAAACTGCAACCACTACATTAATACCAACTTCAAACATATAGCAAATTTATCTTCACAGACTCACTTTTCTGACTATTTTGGATGGCTTCTTTCATCAACTGAGTCCTGACGTCCCTTTGGATTTATTTAATCTGGATTATGATCACAGAGCTCCTCAACCAAAGCCCTCTTCTGTTCAACTGCCATGTGATCATATCATGCAATTTCATTACTTGAAAGCCAATGATAAGATTATGGCTTCCGCAAGTTGAAATGGTTGAAATGAAAAGTTAAATGAAAAGGACTGAACCCCAATTTGTAGCACACTAATAAGAATTGCAGACTCAGATCAAAACCATGCAAAGTATCACCTGATTCACACATAACTATGATCAGCTAAAGGTGATTACAATTTGAAAGCATAAAATACTGTATAACCAATGTCCAAAAAGTCAACAAAGCTCCACTGTCACAGATGAGTAATGTGAAAAGTATTCTTTTAACTTAATGGAAGAATATTGGCCCTCACTCCAAGTTGATCGCACGTAGCAACTTTTTGCTGCTCATCCAATCAACTTGACACCACCTATGGGGGAGTGTATTTTAGCATAGCAGGGCTGCGATCACTTGTGCAGCCCTGCTATGCTAAAAAAGTTTCTTACAAAACAAGACCAGGGTCAGACTTACTTACCCTCTGCGACGGATCCAGCGACGAAGGTCCCGGGATTGACGTCAGACATCCGCCCTCCAAACACCTGGACAAGCCTGCGTTTGGATCTCCACGCCTGGGAAAACGGTGAGTATCCAGCCCGTAATGCCTCCATGCTGTCAATCTTCTTGCAATCGTGTTAGTGATCACTTTCTTCTCTCTTCTGGTCATTGACCGGTGACAGCTGTTGCAGGGCAACATCACACATGCGCATTGCGGGCACCGCGCATGCGTAGTTCCGACCTTCCGGGTCGGAACTACGCATGCGCGGTGCCCGCAATGCACATGTGTGATGTTGCCCTGCAACAGCTGTCACCGGTCAATGACCAGAAGAGAGAAGAAAGTGATCACTAACACGATTGCAAGAAGATTGACAGCATGGAGGCGTTACGGGGTGGATACTCATCGTTTTCCCAGGCGTGGAGATCCGAACGCAGGCGTGTTCAGGTGTTTGGGGGGCGGATGTCTGACGTCAATCCCGGGACCTTCGTCGCTGGATCCGTCGCAGAGGGTAAGTAAGTCTGACCCTGGTCTTGTTTTGTAAGAAACTTTTTTAGCATAGCAGGGCTGCACAAGTGATCGCAGCAAAGAACCGCTGCGTGCGAATGGGTCGGAATAACTACCAAAGTTCTTATTGGAAATTTTTCTCCAATATGAAAACATAGAAAGACAGGCAATGTTTGTGCATTAGCCAAAATATGGGAAAAAATAGTTTAGGTGCAAACACAGGAAAATGTTGTGACTCATATTGTGGGGTATTATAACCCTATAGCAAGATGTTACAATCCGAGTAGGTTACAATGGTCCTGATCCAGATAACTGAAACAACAGTGGAACCGGGAGTCAGTTAGATAGCCAGAAATCACATATAAGTGCCTCTTTCATTGCATTTATCAGGTGTGTCTTATCCCAATCTGAACCATTTTAACACATGCTGATTGTAACATCTATCAGTAAAGTACATAGCTGTTCACTTTTCTGGATTTTTTTATTTTTTTTATTTGTATATGTATGCAACAATAAAGTGTCCTTTAAAAAAGAAAAAAAAACACCTGATATCTGACCTGATATAAAAGTCGGTGACCAAGTGTAAATTAAGGGAATATCTTCCAAGCCTAGGAAAGTAAGCAGCTCATTACAGGGTACACTCTGCCTGTTTATGCATGTAACCCACAAATGCTGGACAGCATTATTTTATACAGTGCAATTTAGATTTGCATTTTGAGATGCCCCTCAACAATCTATAGCTGGGTACACACTAGCCAATGTGTGTACAAGTGATATTGGCTGCGGCAGGGACCAGGCGGGGAGCTGGCATCGGCAAGTGCATACACACTTGCCAATGCTGGCATGAAGGAAGCGACAGTGGGGGAGCGACAAGGGGAGTGGGGGCCATGCTTCAGCTGCAACATGGCCCTCGTTAATGAGGTCCTCCCTCGGCTGGACTGTTCACATGAGGGAGGGGGTCGTTAACGATGCACGGGAATATGCATCATTAACGATACTGAGTGTACACACTGGATGAGATAGTGAAAAATATCCCTCAGAATGGCCCTTCTAAACAATATCTTTAACTTTCTCATCTAGTGTATATGGAGCATAAGTCTCTGCATACTTCAGATAGGTTGGTATGAGACCAAGAGCTAGCATGCAGAAATTACAAAAAGTTGATTCTAATGTTGGTATATTTTTTTTTAGTGAAATTCTATAACTCCACATACTGTAACTATCCTAATATGTATTGCTTTAGATCTTGGTCTACTATAGAAGCATTCTTCCATATCCTTTATTCCCCATATAACCCTTTTTGTACTGCTCTCCTGCTACCTCTTCCCCAGACCAAAATAATCAATACTATTTGATTTTCACTTGCTTTACCCCTGTGCAATAACCCCACATTTTCACCATATAGCTTGTTATGATTGTACCATTCATAACATTTTAAAACAAAGCCACAATTTGTCCCAACTGTGTTTCTTTACTGACTTTGTGTTTCTCTGCTCCCGGTTTTCAACACACACATTTTATTTCAATGCTACATTTTATCCCAAAATATATACTTTGTAATTTTTACCACAGTCTTCTCCTCTCAAGGACACTATGTCATTGCAGCCATGCATCCAACAGCTTAATTTTGGACTTCAATGAAGTTGCCAGAGAACAGGACGAAGGACAGCCCAAGTAATGGTATAAAATTAAATCAGATTGAGCAAAAACTCTATCACAATGCAAATAAGAGAACTCCTTTGAACTCTTCTGATGCTGGTATTTGATTCCCAACTTCCCCTGCTTAAATTTGTCCAGACTCTTTCCCCGTGATATGTCTGCAGTGGTAAGCAGAACAAAGTCAGAGGGTTCAGCAGGCAGCTGTATCCTCAAGGGA
This sequence comes from Pseudophryne corroboree, assembly GCF_028390025.1. Lineage (NCBI taxonomy): Eukaryota > Metazoa > Chordata > Amphibia > Anura > Myobatrachidae > Pseudophryne > Pseudophryne corroboree. Next base: position 137,183,263 of record NC_086455.1, on the reverse strand, counting down.
GCAATCTAGCTGCTGCTGAGAGTACTAATGCAATCTGACTCTCAATATCTTGTGATTACAATCACCCTGTCTCATGCTTGAATTGCTTAAGGGTGAGTAGTGGCAAGATCAGACACATTTCCCCATGGTTCCATTCACGGCTTCATTAAAAGTGAATGTTGCTATCTCTCAAGTGCTGCTTAAATCCTTCCATACATTATTGACCAAACTGCATTATATCAAACACCCAAAGGTTTCATAAATAGCTAGCCCACAAGTCTCTTAACCAAATGTCACCATTATATCACAATTTGTACATATAGGAGGATAATCAATCACAGTTGGAAGTTCTGACTGGGCGGAAAGACGGCACTTTCTGACGATAATCTGAACTTTCTGACAATTCAATATTCAATTAAAGTGCTATTTTCTTGTCGGAGCTTACGACAAGTCGAAAAATACATGGATAAGCAGAATCCATGTGTTTTCAATCCCGCAGCTGTCGGAAATGTCCCGTTTTCGACCATTAATTTTTCACCGATAAGAGAGAGGCAGAAATGAATCGGAATGGGAGGGGAAAGAGACGGAAATGGCCCACTACTGAATACTCTGTCAGAGAGGATCTGACTGTGATTGCATATACCCCTGCATTGAGAACATTATTAAAATATATTTCAGTTTATATTCATTCTTAATGTCATACCCCTAATTTTAGTTTGTTTGGAAGTAATCCCTTTTAAATATTTATTTTTATTTTTATATGTTTATATTAGTTTACTATACCATTTATCAGTCCCAGAGTACTGCTATATAAGTCATGGGGTACTGCCGTATAAGTACAGGGGTACTGCCGTATAAGTCCAGTGGTACTGCCGTATAAGTCCAGGGGTACTGCCGTATAAGCCCAGTCCAGTGGTGCAGTCAAATAAGTTCAGGGGTATTGCTGTATAAGTCCAGGGATACTGCCGTATAAGTCCAGTTCAGTGGTACTGCCATATAAGTCCAGGGGTACTGACATATAAGTCCTGGGGTACTGCCATATAAGTCCTGGGGTATTGCTGTTTAAGTCCAGTGGTACTGCCATATAAGTCCAGGGGTACTGCCATATAAGAAAATGAGAATTTAAGATATTCCTGCGCACTCTGCACTGCAGCCAAACACAAGGTCCCACCCTGATGTGTCACCCCACACACCCAAGGATTAAATGAACAGAAATGGTTTGGACAGGACCCTATTGTGGCGCAATGATACAAAATAACTCTAAATATTACCCGTATGGGTCAGAGTCCATCAATTTCACAGAGAGTAGTCCATATGTAGAATCAGTTTCAATAGATGATAAGTGAAAAAAACGTAATTTATGGCAAATGTTCATTATATACTCTTGTGAACATTATAATCAAAGACTTCCACCCAAGCCTCCTTGACTATGGTATTTCAGGATATGAAGTGTCTAACCGTACAGGTTCACCCAGGTGCTGATGGTGAAATGTCATTTACATGCGTGCTTACTTTCTTACACGACAGAAATACCTATAAAGGTTTCTTTACATGAAACGACTCCTTATACTCAGTGCTCATGTGTTGCTATACATTCACACCTGGATTCCTTTATATAAGGTGCTCACATCTATGCTTACTTTCAAAGATGTTGTACTGTCATATAAAGGTTTCTTTCAATCTGCCAGTGTTTCGTCCTCAGTCATTCCTTCAAATCGCTTTATGCTCGGTATTAAGCACAGAGACAAAGGAATATGTGAGGATTCACATACAATTTTTTAATAAAAACTTCTTAAAAACAATACTAGTTGATATATCACAACAAAGCCAGTGATATAGATGTCACATAACTAATGTAAAAGTCACCTTGAGAAAAACTTTTACATTAGTAGAAACGCGTTGGTGGAGCATGTGAGCATTGAAGAATCACTATTACCAGTGTATTTACAAAACAGTTAGACATCCCGTGTTACCATCTTTTTCCACTGTTGCTCTGTGTTATGTGACATCTATATCACTGGCTTTGTTGTGATATATCAACTAGTATTGTTTTTAAGAAGTTTTTATAAAAATATTGTATGTGAATCCTCACATATTCCTTTGTCTCTGTGCTTAATACCGAGCATAAAGCGATTTGAAAGAATGACTGAGAACGACAAACTGGCAGATTAAAAGAAACCTTTATTTGAAAGTACAACGTCTTTGGAAGTAAGCATAGATGTGAGCACCTTATATAAAGGAATCCAGGTGTGAATGTATAGCAACACATGAGCACTGAGTATTAGGAGTCGTTTTGTTTAAATAAACCTTTATAGGTATTTTCCGGAGTGTATGAAAGTAAGCACGCATGTAAGCGACATTTCACCATCAGCACCTGGGTGAACCTGTATGGATAGTCACTTCACATCCTAAAATACAATAGTCAAGGAGGCTTGGGTGGAAGTCTTTTATTGGAACATTCACATGAGTACAGTATATACTGAACATTTGACATAAATTGTGTTTTTTCACATATCATTCATTGGAACTGATTCTACATATGGACTACTCTCTGTGAAATTGATGGACTCTGACCCATACGGGTAATATTTAGAGTTATTTTGTATCATTGCACCACAACAGGGTCCTATCCAAACCATTTCTGTTTGTACTGTCATATAAGTCTAGTGGTACTGCTGTATAAGTCCAGGGGTACTGCCATATAAGTCCAGTGGTACTGCCATATAAGTCCATTTCAGTGGTGCAGCCGAATAAGTTCTGGGGTACTGCCGTATAAGTCCAGTGGTACTGCCGTATAAGTCCAGTGGTATTGCTGTATAAGTCCAGGGGTACTGCCATATAAGTCCAGTGGTACTGCCGTATAAGTCCAGTTCAGTTGTGCAGCCATATAAGTCCAGTGGTACTGCCGTAAAAGTCCAGGGGTACTTCCATATAAGTCAAGTGGTACTGCCGTATAAGTCCAGTGGTACTTCCGTATAAGTCCATTCCAGTAGTGCAGCTGTATAAGTTCAGGGGTACTGCCATATAAGTCCACCAATATTGTGCTTGCATTACATCTGGGCAAATTCCAGCATGTCCCATGTCTTGCACATACAAATAATTTGGTGGTGCAGAATCTTTTTTTAAATTACAGGGGTGTGCAGGAGATGCTGTTGGTGGCCCGAAAAATTACGGGACACTTTCAACATTTAGCCACTGCATGCCACTCCTAGATGGGCCAGGTGTTTGTGGCGCACACTTGTGTCACTTAGCAAAGTCATCCAGCTACCTCATTGCACCTTTTTTTTTTCTTTGCATGATGTACTGTTTGGGGCCTATTTTTTAAATTTGCCATCCTGTCTGACACTGTAGTGCCACTCCTAGATGGGCCAATTGTTTGTGCTGCACACTTGTGTTGCTAAACTTAGCCATCCAACTACCTCATTGCACCTCTTTTTCTTCTTTGCATGATGTGCTGTTTGGAGCCTATTTTTTAAATCTGCCATCCTGTCTGACACTGCAGTGCCGCTCCTAGATGGGATAGGTGTTTGTGTCGCACACTTGTGTCGCTTAGCTTAGTCACCCAGTGACCTCGGAGCACCTCTTTTTTTCTTTGCATGATGTGCTCTTTGGGGCCTAGTTTTTGAAAGTGCCATCCTGTCTGACACTGCAGTGTCACTCCTAGATGGGCCAGGTGTTTGTGCCGCACACTTGTGTCGCTAAGTAAAGTCATCCAGTTACCTTGGTGCAACCTTTTGGTCTAAAAACAATATTGTGAGGTGTGAGGTGTTCAGAATAGACTGGAAATGAGTGGAAATGAATGTTATTGAGGTTAATAATACAGTAGGATCAAAATTACCCCCAAATTCTGTGATTTTAGCTGTTTTTGTGTTTTTTTTTAAAAAAATCATCACGATCCAAAACCAAAACCCGAAAGGGTGGTTTTGGCAAAACCAGTCCAGATCCAAAACACGAGTGAGGATCCAGATCCAAAACCAAAACACAAAAAGTGCCTGCCGCACATCTCTACTTACAAGGCAATACCAGGTTCGTTTCACCTTGCAAATTATTGCCGTTTAAAAAATATGGCCATTCTCGGCTGACATTCCATACCTCTGGCAAACTCAGACTTTATTACTTATACTCCCAAATCTGAAGTACTTTTATCCCTAATGCTTTTCCTAAGAAGAGATTATCTTTTTATGGAAGTTACCTCTTTTAGTGCTTGTGTAAGTAAGTCTATAGGATAGCCATTCTGTCTAAACAATTGTATAAGTTCACTAGCCTGAGCCTTAAAGGTTTCTAAAGTGGTACAATTTAAATGTATTCTTAAAAGCTGTCCCTTGTGGAAAAACATACTGGAGATCGCCATTGGTGCCCACCTCCTTGCGATAGTTTGAACATATAATTTGGTAATTTTGGACTTCTAGATCCACATCCTGGAAGGAACGTGCCATGTCTAAGTCCCCATCCCAAAAAATAAATACTGTAGGTAATTCACAGGGTATATAACAGCCATAGAAGACCAGGTCACCCCCCCCCCCCCCACACACACACACACACACACACACACACACACACATCCACACACATAGCAATCCTCAAACATCCCCATAAAGAGGTTAGTGGTGAGCATTGAGGTCAATGGCTTGGGAGGCACTGGCTAGTATGAGATCCAGATTTACACACATGATTTGGTGAGGTATTTTGAATATAAAAATGATTAGAATAATACAAAGATGATATGATTAATATATAGATATTTATAAGTTATAAATGTCTTCTTTGTATTATTCTAATCATTTTAATAGTTAGAACTCTGGAGTGCACTGGAGTATGGCAGGTGAGGCCTTGCCTACCCTGACTGAACATCATTAGTAGAGATTAGTGTAACTAGGCACAGACCTAGCCCCATGGCTGTTCCCATTACCTGTAAGTAAAATGTGTCAGGAAAAAAGAAAATTATTATAAGTATAAACCAAATGGAAGAAAGAAGACACTTCCAATTTTTCTAGAGTGGTCCCTATTTTCTCCCTTTCTGATTATTCCCATTTTCATATCACCTTCCTAAGATGCCCAAAACACTAATTTCACTACATGGGTGACCTATTATCTCTGGGGTGGAGTGAAAATATAGAGTTCCATATAGAGTGGAATTTCTTACTTCAGATACATCTGTATGTCTTCTATATACACAAATATACTACATAATGGATTTCTCAGCCATTGAATCCACATTAGCTAAATATGGCTATCTTGGATTGTGTTTACACAATGAGACTGCAGAATCCTTGTGTATCAAATATTGCCTGCCTGTGTACTGTAGCACTGACCCTGTCAGCGCTATGCTACCACCTATCTATTGTATACATTATATTGCCAACAAGTGTACCAGTCAATTAACTGTGTTAAGACTACATTACAGTACATAACTTATATTAATCTATCTGGGCTCTGTGTTGCCTGCAAATACACAAGACCTCAGAAAGTAAAGTGTTACACTACGCTGTTGCCTACAATCCATATGTACCACTGTCTACAAGTGCATTCTTTTCTGCTCTGCTATGCTTAGAGCCTGTCTGTGCATTAGGTATTCATTATTAGAACTTTGCAAGAATCTATCTCTGAAGTACTGAATTCAGCTACCAGATACCCACTACTTCACAAAATGCTGACTCCACCCTTGGATATTGGAGTCTGTCTGTGAACACTCTCAGGAAATTTCTCCACTATGTTCATGTGATCAGAATCCTGTTCGGTTGCATAAGAATTAATCTGTAGCATATAAAACTTAGTTTAATAATATGGCTTTACAAATATTACATATTAGTACTAACCATTGTTCAAAATATTTTTATTTTGGCTCATACTGAATATTATATGTGGAAATGTATATATTGCTTTATTTATACAGTATGTTTTTTTAATACACATTAGTGAAATTGTTAATTAGAAATTCTCAAAGGGTACAGTTAGTTTGACATTTAATTCCCAGGTTACAGCTATGTCGCATCAAAGGACAAATTCCCCACTGTGTATTAATTCTGAAAACAGTAGATATTGGAATCCGAATTCATGTTAGATGCTTGTTAGCGTCCCAATAAAGCTGAATGACTTTGATCTTAGAGAAACATTGATCTTCATTCTATAGAAAATGTTAGCTTCTTATGACAATGCTACCAGTAAATGCAAAGTAAGTAACGATTGTGGGTAATTTTATAAGGATGCACAAAATTATAATTTTCAGAGAAATTATGAATTTAATGTATTTAAAAAATGATGCCTCACATACCAAGAAAGGGAAAATTGAAACAAAAAATAATAATTATGGAAATCTCTCATGAAATTGTTAATTTTTTTTGTGGAAATGCTAAATTTAAAGTAAGTAATTATTGTTGGTTATTTTAGAAAAGGATGCACAAAATGAAAAAAAATGTTTGAGAAGATAATAAATTAATTTATTTAAAATATTATCCAATGCATATGAAGATGGAGAGAAGAAACAGACAAAACAATTATGGAATTGTTATATGACATCAGATGATAATAATCCATCTTTCCTTAGATAACTCCCTCGCAAGTTGCTGATCCTGGTTAACTTGGCCATATTTGAGTCTGTGTTATGTTCGTCGGCGATGGTCTGCTTTTGTTCAGCAACTGAACATGACAGGCTTAGGCTCCAAAAAATAGTGAGAACTGCAGAAAGGACTATTGGGGTAGGTCTGCCATCCATTCAGATGTTGTACTTATCGAGGGTTATTAAACAAGCTAGTAATATTGTAAAGGACCAGACGCATCCTGGCTGGTCCTTGTTTCAGTTGCTGCAATCAGGTATGCACTATAGAGCTCACCCTGTAAAAACCGTCAGACACAAAAATAGTTTTTTCCGCAGGCAATTCATTTGTTAAATAATTATACATTTATCTGTTTTTTATTATTTTTGTTATTATTTTTTGCATTTGATTGTATTTTAAAGAGTGTTTGTGGTGTATTTATGTAAATTCATGTGGCGTGCAGTTGACCAGAGACAAATTCCGGATTTGTGGAAGTACACCTGGCCAATAAATTCACTCTGATTCTGATTCTTAGACATTATTTGTTATTGCCCTGTACATTACTATACAGTACATTAGTGGTCAGCAATGTTTTGCTTCTTTTTCATATACCAATCCTGCTCAAATTCAACAGACTGGATAAAAAGAGAAAAATATACAGTATTATATGTTCATAATGTTGCAGGAACAAGTGGTGGAAAAGGGACAGAGGCATAGCCAGATTAAGGGGGGATGCAGGGCATACTGTACACTGGGCCGCCCCTTGTCAGGGAGCCCCCCAGCCAGAACACACTGACACACTAGCTTTCCCTCTTAAGCAGCAGCAGAACCAGCAGCCAGAATGCAAGCAGGACAGCATGTAGTAAAGGAGAAATACACAGGAGTATCATGTTTCATGAGCTACCGACAGAGCTTTCTGACCAGAGGAGAGAGAGGAGGGTGGAGAGAGCTGTAAGTAACACATGGAACCCAGCTTCTCCTCTTCCCTGCTAGGGTGTCTGAATCTGGTGTTAACTGTTATGCAACTAACCATTTTGGTTTAGACATAGAGACACACACTGTACCAGTGTGTAAGTAGGACAGAGGCTGCTGCTATTGTTGCATATAACAAGATAAATTATGTTATTTTTCTATGTGTATTTTAAGGTTAAGTTGTCTTTGTTACACTATAAGCACATTTTATAAAAAAGTTGTCTTTCAATTAGGTGGAGCTATAAACAGTGCCCAGCCATTATTAAACTATTAGTTTAAAACGTATGTACACCAGTGGTTTAAAATTAATATACACATTCCATACCTCCCACCATGACCCATTCCAGGAGGGACAACATGTTCTCTACCTTGACTTCCTTCTTAATTTATGATTGCACTCACCTGTGTTGAAGTACATTTCTCATCAATTAAATAATTCAACACAGGTGATGCCAATCATATATTAAATGGGAAGTCCAGGTATAGAGCATTTTGTCCCTCCTGGAATGGGATGTTAGGAGGTATGCACAATCTAATATACACCCCCCATCTTTCACTGTTCCCCCCTCCTGCAGTAAGTGCCCTGGGCACCCCAAATGCTTAATCTGGCCCTGGACAGAGGGCCTAATTCAGACCTGATCACAGCAGCAAAATTGTTCTCTAATGGGCAAAACTATGTGCACTGCAGGTGGGGCAAATATAACATGTGCAGAGAGAGATTTGGGTGGGGTGTGTTTAAACTGAAATCTAAATTACAGTGTAAAATAAAGCAGCCAGTATTTACTGTGCATAGAAACAAAACAACCTACCCAAATCTTACTTTCTCTGCAATTATTACATCTGCCCCACCTGCAGTGCACATAGTTTTGCCTATTACAGAAACAAAATAACCTACCCAAATCTTACTTTCTCTGCACACATTACATCTGCCCCACCTGCAGTGCACATGGTTTGCCCATTACAGAACAATTTTGCTGCTACAATCAGGTCTGAATTAGGCCCAGAGTCAATTGGAAGTATTACTATCACCAGATTCATAATTTTCTTTCTTTCTTTCTTTCTTTCTTTCTTTCTTTCTTTCTTTCTTTCTTTCTTTCTTTCTTTCTTTCTTTCTTTCTTTCTTTCTTTCTTTCTTTCTTTCTTTCTTTCTTTCTTTCCTGCAAGGTGCAGGCTGTTTGGGATATTCCTGCGAGTCTGCTCATATTTTTAAAGAGGCATTCATTTACAAGGCAAAACTGACCTGGTTGTGCCTTGCAAATGATTGCCACTTTAAAAATATGGGCATTTATGACTACAAGTATAGAGAATTTTATTTCATATGTATATAAAATAATGCTAAATTCTAACCTTCTTCAACTCTTAGCAAAAAAGTTTTCTGTTTAAAAAAAAAAAAATTCTTTATGGTTTGCCATTTCCAGTAGGTAAAGTGCACTTGTTTGTGATTCTACGATTAGGCACTATCAAGTATCAAGAGTTTAAGAAGAAAATGTAGTTTGATGTGTGATGAACTCCTCAGCTAAGTGGATCTCAATGGCTTCACGTAAGTCTCCAAAAGGTATATAAATAATACATCCGCTGGTGTTATTCCTATTTATGCAGAAACAACTGAGTGTGGAGTTGTCCTTTCACCAGTACCACCAGATGGTTGCATTTGCTGTACCCATTCTGTGCCCATACATACAATATGCAACTGCAATCCATCGTCTATATCAGCAGCAGGTGTGTGAGGACCATAGGCTGTTAAGACCTCAGGGATATATAGCAGCAAGACCAGAGTCAAAAAGCTTTTCACTAATGTGTTTCACTCCATTTGAAGAGCTTTATCAAAGAATAATGTGGTCCTAAATAGGAGTCTTTGAATACCTGCTGCCAATTGTAACTAAAGAAGATTGTATATGTAATATTATTAATATACTGATTTGCAATGTTGGAACTGCATACCCTCCAACATGACCCGCCCCACTAGGTACAAAATGCTCTGTTTCTGGACTTTCCTCTTAATTTATTATTGCCCTCACCTGTGAAGAAACAGCTTTCTTATCATTTCACTAGTTCAACACAGGTGATGGAAATCATAAATTAAGAGGGAAGTCCAGAAACAGAGTATTTTGTACCTAGTGGGGCGGGTCATGTTGGAGGGTCTGGAACTGGTAGATGAATTGTAAATTGTAAATTGTATCTGTGCTTTCTAGCCGGCTTACAGTAATATTGGTTATATTACTTATGGAGTTTGCATATTTGTTCTAGCTAATTAGTTTCTGTTTTGCTAACAGTTATTTTATATTTGTTATGTGATCATCAAAGACTAAAGATTCAGATGTTATTGCTGCCGGTTTTTAAGTGGAGATGTGGTAAGTGGGGTTTTTTTTTTGTTTTTTTTTTTCTCTCTTGCCTTTGAGGCTTGATTGTGATGCAGCACAGATGATCTAATAGGTGGGTGTATATAAACAGCGTCTAGCACCACAGACTCCAGACCTTTAACAAAGTCTGTGACGAAACACATTAGGGCAGAGTCTGCTGATGCAACTGAGTCTCTGATCCCTGGCGTTCTGGACACCCGATGCTCGGGGGCTGTGATCCTACCTGTGACGGTATCCGAGTCTGGAGTACGGTAAAGGGGTTGAGGAATCCTGTTCCGCTGATAGGAGTGTTCCAGCATTTGCCTTTGTTTTATGTGTGGAATCATGTGGTAACCAGCCCACACTGGTTACGCATTGATACAGGCAATATCATTTGCTTTTATTTGTACTTTTACAAAAAACTTTTTACTATTAAATAACTGTTTTACACTATGGAGCGCATCCTCTATTTGCTTTTTTTAATATATATATATATATATATATATATATATATATATGTGTGTAGCAAAATTATACAGCGCCACTTGTGGGGTATGATCTCAGTAATAAAAATTTTTGGTGATAAATTTTTTTCTAAAATACTAAAAAACACACAAAACCTTGTTAGAGGTGTCTTCCACCACTTAAGATTGCAATTCTGTTACAGTACTGCTGAATGAAGTATATAGTGGGGGGACAAGGGTACCGGCAACTAGTGTTGTTAGAATGTACAAATACTAATGTTAAAATTTATAAGCCAAAAAATATAAAATTGAACAAACAGTTTTTAATAGCACATAAAAAATGGGATAAAACATAAAACTTTTTCAAATAGTAATAAAACTCAAAGGTCAGATAAAAAGGTAAGGAGTTATGACTTAACTTTAAAAATAGGCAAGGGGGTCACTGCAGGGAAACCAACGCGTTTCGTCACACCTGACTTCTTCAAGGGGTAGGGACAGAATGAGATTGCATGCCTATTTATACCCCTGGCAATACTAGCTCTGGGTTTGTGATGTCATAATTAGTCATGTGATCAAATGAAAATGTTTAACATAAAAACAAACAAGGACATTAAATCAAAGCATGGTCCAAGGAACTAGGGGTCACAGTATGCTTGCTCTTAATAAAAACAAGTGGTTTATGTAGTGCAAACATAGCTTAAAGTGTTCAGAAATGCTGAGATATAGTAAATTGTGGCACTTCCGCCACACTTCCGGTGACGGAGGTAGCGCGTCACGTGACTCCGGGTATTTCCGCCCCACTTCCGGTTTGCTAGTGCGCATGCGCCTGCGGCGTTCTTTGTTCACTGTGCATGTGCCTGTATATATATATATATATATATATATACACTGTACTATACATGTGTGTTTTGTGTCTTTTTCAGCTATGTCAAATGTGGTTTTAGAAGTGTAGCATTTGAGAATTTTATATGACTTTTCCACCTTATTGTCAATACCAATACACTAGTATTGCTTATTTTCAATACACATATGACACATATCGGCATTAATGTGAGACTTATTCTAATTTGGTGAGTGTCGTCCCTACTAAATCACATTTTATTTTATACAGCAATATTTCGTGGTCGAACTACATGTGTAAAAAGCATACAATTCTATGTTTTTGTAGAACGAGCCTTTCGATGAATTTGCTATAATGAAAACGTTTTTTATTATCATTATTATCTTTTCCTAAATAGGCAACAAATAAACAATGGCATGAACAAATTACAAAAGTACAATTTACAGATACAAACTAGTTTACAAATGGACAGAATAACAAAATTACATAATAAAAACTAATGGGTCTATTTACTAAGCCTTGGATGGAGATAAAGTGGATGGAGATAAAGTACCAGCCAATCAGCTCCTGACTGTCATTTTTCAAACCCAGGCCCTCATTCCGAGTTGTTCGCTCGCTAGCTGCTTTTAGCAGCATTGCACACGCTAAGCCGCCGCGCTCTGAGAGTGAATCTTAGCTTCTCAAAATTGCGACCGAAAGATTCGCAATATTGCGAATAGACCTTTCTTAGCAGTTTCTGAGTAGCTCCAGACTTACTCTGCCACTGCGATCAGTTCAGTCAGTTTTGTTCCAGGTTTGACGTCACAAACACACCCAGCGTTCGCCCAGACACTCCTCCGTTTCTCCAGCCACTCCCGCGTTTTTCCCAGAAACGGTAGCGTTTTTCCCCACACACCCATAAAACGGCCAGTTTCCGCCCAGAAACACCCACTTCCTGTCAATCACATTACGATCACCAGAACGAAGAAAAAACCTTGTAATGCCGTGAGTAAAATACCTAACTGCATAGCAAATTTACTTGGCGCAGTCGCACTGCGGACATTGCGCATGCGCAGTAAGCGGAAAATCGCAATATAGCGAAAATCGGCAACGAGCGAACAACTCGGAATGACCACCCCAGCCTGTGGCATGGCAGTTAGACAGTGATTGGCTGGTACTTTATCTCCATCCACTTTAGCTCCATCCAAGGCTTAGTAAATAGACTCCTAAATTACAATTACATAAATATGGTTCAATAAGTAAGGTAACAAGGTAACAAGAATCCTCACTTGTGTCATGTTCTCTACTTTATTCTAATTTCCCACCATGCCAAAACAGGTAGACTACTGCTTTCCCTCACGACCATTAGACTGCGCCTCATATCACTCATACTGTCCCAACATCTGTTGTAAGATGACAGGGCTGGCAGGAACATTGTCATACATTGAGGTGCGTCGTGTGATCAGATTTGTGTGTCTAAAGGGCACATCAGCATCTGAAATGAAATGACACCTTGTCGGGGTGTACAGTGATTATGTCATGTCACAGAAACAGGATTGGGTTTGGTGTACTTCCTTTGATAACAGCAGGACAGACATTCAAGATGAGCAGCGATCCGGCCAGCCAAGCACGTGCACCACAGACAGTGCACTAAACCCAAACCTGTGTCTGTGACATCACGTTATCACTGTACACCACGATAGGTTGGTGATGAATTTCAGCTTCTAATGTCCTTTGACAACACTATTCACCTCATTGTATGACCACGTTTCCACCAGCCTCGCCATCCTACAACTGATGTTTGGACAGTATGAATGATATGAGGCCCAATCTAATGGCCATGAGAGGAAGCAGTGGTTTATTTGCTCTGGCCTGGTGGGAAATTATAATGAAATAGACATTACAAATGTGAGAGGTCTTGTGAACTTACTTACTGAACCACCCCCTTATATATAGAAAAGACAGTAGGAAATTACTGATTACACTCTAGGTAAGCATGAATATAGCAAAAATGTATTTAGCCTAAATGGTTTATACTTCTGCATCTGTGTTACACAGCATATAAACCAATCCAAATCCAATTCATTAGTTTATTTCTACTTGTGTAATGCAGAAGGGTGACCTCCCAGCGTGGCTATATACAATTCTGATCCGTATATTCTCTTTGTTCCTCAAAAAGAAGACTTAATGCACAATATATCCATTAGCAGATTCAGGTGCTTCCAAGAAATCTTGAAATCATTGCCTTTGGAGACTGACCTTTATAATAAGCCCTATGTGTGTTGAAAGGTATCTTTTGGTTCTTACTTCTATTGTGGACCTCCTGTACCTCCAAACAATATGGCTCCACAATAATCGATATAAAGGTTTCTCTTCAATAATCCATGTAGCATCAACTTTATGATAAATCACCCATCTGCACCAGGCTTACCTTTATGATAAGCCCTACATGTGCTGAAAGGTATCTTTTGGTCATTGCTCTTATTCCGGACCTCTTGTACCTCCAAACAGATGGCTCCAATCAGTAGAACTTGAGACACAAGTATTTCTACTTGTGTCTCTTCAAATACCTTACCTACAAGAAGATGAGGAATACTTGCATTTACAATCCCCATCTTAACTATTCGATTATATCATCTTATGAGCTGTACCCTTACTCCATGTGACACAAGCAATACCTGTACTATAACCAGTATTGCTGAGGAAGTCTCTTTAAAATTAAAATATAAATAATTTAAAAGTATTCTCAATGTGTACATCTGCCTACAGCAGCATTAATTCTCTATGCCTTCTCTGACAACACATCACTGTTGCAATTTGTTTTTTAAAGATCAAAAGAAGTACAAAAAGGTAAGCATGGATTCCAGAAAGATATGCATGATGCCGGAGACCTGGAATTTAGCATCATCAGTCATCATTTATTTGGTCACAATGAAATAAAAAGTACAAAACAACATTTTCAAAAACATGGAACAGTATTTATAAATACATTGTTATTTAGGTGCTTTAAAATCTGAAATAAACGTAGCTAACATGAAATTTTGGTTCATGTATAATTATTATTATTATCCTTTATTTATATGGCGCCACAAGGGTTCCGCAGCGCCCAATTACAGAGTACATAAACAAATAATCAAACAGGAAAACAGCAACTTACAGTTGACGACAATATAGGACAAGTACAGGGTAAAAAACATAGCTACAGCAGCAGATGACACTGGAATAAGTATCAGGTGGCAGAAGACTGCTGGATTTGGTGCAGCTGAAGATTATTAAAGTAAGAAAAGGGTAAGCACATGAGGGAAGAGGGCCCTGCTCGTGAGAGCTTACATTCTAAAGGGGAGGGGTAGACAGACAGGGGTAAGACAGATGGGGTACATAGAGAGCGTGGAACAGAGGTTTAGGATGAGATTTGGCTGGGTTTGGTGAAGAAGTGGGTCTTGAGAGCCCGTTTGAAGTTTTGTAGAGAGGTGGATAGTCTGAGGGGGAGAGGTAGGGAATTCCAGAGAAGTGGTGCAGCACGTGAAAAATCTTGGAGGTAGGAGTGGGAGGATGTAATCCTTAGGCAGGAGAGTCGGCGAGCATTAGCAGAGCGAAGAGGACGGGTGGGAGTGTAAAGCGAGATAAGATCAGAGATGTAGATGGGAGAGGAGTGGGTGAGGGCTTTGTAAGCAAGTGTGAGAAGCTTGAAATGGATTCTGAAAGGGTAGGGGAGCCAGTGAAGGTCTAGTAAGAGAGGAGAGGTGGACGTTGTGCGTTTATTGAGGAAAATGAGCCGGGCAGCAGCATTGAGGATAGATTGGAGTGGAGAGAGGTATTTGTCAGGAATGCCAGTCAGGAGGAGATTACAGTAGTCCAGTCTGGAGATGACCAGTGAGTGGATAAGAGTCTTAGTAGCATCCTGGGTCAGAAAGGGTCTGATTCTGGAAATATTTTTTAGATGAAAATGGCAGGTTTGTGAGAGGTGCTGAATGTGTGGTTTGAAGGAGAGGGAGAAGTCAAGGATTACTCCAAGACAGCGCACTTGGGGGGTAGAGGAGATAGTAGTGCCATCAATAGATAATGAGATTGTAGGAGGTGAGGTTATGCGGGGGGGAGGGAGGATGATCAGCTCGGTCTTAGACATGTTAAGTTTAAGAAAGTGCTGGGACATCCAGGAAGAGATAGCAGAGAGACAGTTGGAGATACGAGTGAGGAGAGTAGGGGAGAGGTCTGGAGAGGAAAGATAGATTTGAGTGTCATCAGCATAGAGATGATATTGGAAACCAAAAGAACTAATGAGCTTACCTAGTGAGGACGTATAGAAAGAGAAGAGAAGAGGACCAAGGACAGAACCTTGGGGTACCCCTACAGTTAGTGGAAGTGAGGGGGCGGTGGAGTCATGAGAGGAGACAGAGAATGAACGGTCAGAAAGGTAGGACGACAACCAAGAGAGGGCAGTGTCACGCAGACCAATGGAGTGAAGGATTTGCAGTAGGAGAGGATGGTCCACAGTGTCAAAAGCAGCAGAGAGATCAAGTAGAATAAGTAGAGAGTAGTGTCCCTTAGATTTAGCAGCATGGAGGTCATTGCATACTTTTGTAAGGGCAGTTTCAGTGGAGTGGAGAGGACGGAAGCCAGATTGGAATGGGTCAAGCAGTGAGTGTGAGGAAAGAAAGGAAGTAAGGCGGCTGTAGACAATACGCTCAAGGAGTTTGGAGGCAAAAGGGAGGAGAGAGATGGGTCGGTAGTTGGAGAGAGTGTTTGGATCAAGGGTAGGTTTTTTAAGAATAGGAGAGATGAGTGCGTGCTTGAAGGCAGAGGGGACAGTGCCTGATGATAGGGAGAGATTGAGAAGGTGGGAAAGATGGGAACAAGGGTCAAGTGGGGAGGTGGTGAGGGGACAGGAACGAATGAGGGCCATGACTTCCTCTCCAGATGCATGGGAGAAAGATGACAGAAATGGTGCAAGGGATGGGGAGGGTTGGTAAGGGATGGGAGAAGGCTGGTTACTGATGGTCTGGTGTGATGTGATGTCCTGACGTATGGAGTCAATTTTGGATGTGAAGTAAGTGGCAAAGTCAAGAGCAGAGAGTGAGGAAGGGAGACGAGGTGGAGGTGGGCAGAGGAGTGAGTTGAGAGTGGCAAAGAGGCGCCGGGGGTTGGAAGACTGGGAGGAGATGACATTCTTGAAGTATGACTGTTTAGCAAGAGAAAGGGCAACACTGAAGGATGAAAGCATAAGTTTGAAATGGAGGAAGTCTGCCTTAGAGCGTGATTTCCTCCAGTGTCGCTCAGCAGTACGTGAGCATTTTTGCAGATATCTGGTGCATTTGGTGTGCCAAGGTTGAGGTGTTAATTTGTGAGGGTGAATAGTGGTTGGTGGAGCAACAGAGTCAAGAGCAGAAGTAAGGGAAGCATTGTATGTGGAAGTGGCTTGTTCAGGGCATGAGAGAGAGAGAATAGGAGAGAGAAGTGAGTCAAACAGGGAGGAAAGGAATGTGGTGTCAATAGCTTCTATGTTACGCTTAGTGATGGTAGCCTTAGGAGGTAGAGATGGGGAAGTCGAGAGAGATAGGTTAAAGGAGAGCAGGTGGTTGTCAGAGAGGGGAAATGGGGAGTTGGAAAAATCAGAAATATCACAGCGGTGAGTGAAGACCAGATCCAGTGATCTCCCATTCACATGAGAGGGTGAGGAGGTCCACTGGGAGAGACCAAGTGAAGAGGTGAGGTTAAGGAGTTTAGAGGCAGGGGATTGTGTGGGGATGTCAATAGGGATGTTGAAATCACCTAGGATAATGGTGGGAATGTCAGAAGAGAGGAAGTGAGGAAGCCAGGAAGCAAAGTTGTCGATGAATTTGGAAGCAGTGCCAGAGGGACGGTAAATGACAGCTACTCTAAGATGGACTGGTTGGAAGAGGCGTATGGCGTGGACCTCAAATGTAGAGAATATAAGGGATGGTTCTGGTGGTATGAGTTGTTAGGAGTAACTAGAAGGTAAAATGACCCCAACACCACGCCCATGGCAACCCCCAGGTCAGGGGGTGTGTGTGAATGTGAGGCCCCCAGCAGAGAGAGCAGCAGCAGAAGTAGTGTCAG
Organism: Pseudophryne corroboree; assembly: GCF_028390025.1. NCBI lineage: Eukaryota > Metazoa > Chordata > Amphibia > Anura > Myobatrachidae > Pseudophryne > Pseudophryne corroboree. The sequence goes on along the minus strand of NC_086455.1, from coordinate 137,166,078 downwards.
AGGGCGTAATCCAAGTTTCAGTAATGGCTAGTAGGTGTAGGGAGTTGGAAATGAAAAGGTCATGAGTGGGGACCAGTTTGTTACAAACAGATCTGGCATTCCAGAGTGCACAGGATAGGGGGTATGAGTTTGTGGGAGAGATGTGAATGAGATTTTCAGGGTTGCTGTAGCGATGAGGTGGGATTAACTTTGAGGGCAGGGATGATGAGAGAGTAGTGATGGTACTGGTGCCTGAGCTAGGAGGGGAATCTGCAGGAGGTGGGCAGGGAGGGAGGTCAGTGTGATGTGGATGGGGGTGTGGGGAGGTGACAGGGAAGGGAGAGAGGGAGCAGGGCTGAGTTGTGGGGTAGCAGGATCATGGGGCAGAGGTGAATGAAAGTGGGGTAACAGGAAAGGTGGGGGTAGGAAACAAAGGGATGGAGGGGAGACAGAGGAGGGGAGAGAGGAGAAGGTGTAGGAGACTAGGGGGGAAGGATAAAGATACATTATTAGGTAGACACTGAGTGATGTGGGGAGTATAGGAAAGCCTTGACATAGTGTTAAGTAGGTAAATAGGTTGAGGGAAAGTGGAAGTAGGAGAGGAGATTGCAAGGGAATCCGAGCAGAATAATTGCAGAAATGCAGGTGAGAAAAGCAGTGTAGGCTCAATGGGTGTAGATTTAGTATAAAATGAGTCAAAAGCGTAGATAAAGTGGGTGCAGAAATGTATTTAGGCTGTAAGAAATGAAAGGATTGTGAGAGGTTTAAGAAGCAATGGTAATTGTGTTAGATTTTTTAAGTGTTTGCAGGTTAAATTGCATTGGTGCAGCTGTGCTTAAAGAACAAAATTACAATACAGATACAAGCATTTGTAGGTGAAATGGACGGTTCATGCTATGTATAGACCAGGGGTGAGGAACCTCCAGCCCACGGGACGTATAAGGCCCGCAAAGCCATTTGTCCCGGCCCACCTGCTGCTGTGTGTCAGCAAGACATGCCGCCTCTCAGTCCGGCAGCGGTGTGTCTCAGCTGTCAGGGCAGGGAGGAGAGTGCAGCTATGTCCGGCGGCAGCGGCGGGTAGGATCTCAAATCAGCCGCTAGTTCATGAGCCAATCAGAGCTCGCAGACCAGCAGCCAATCAGGAGCTGCCACTGCTGGTCTGCGAGCTCTGATTGGCTCATGTACCGGCAGCTGGTTTGAGGTCCTACATGCTGCCACTGCCGCCTGACATAGCTGCGCTCTCCTCCCTGCCTGGCCCCTGACAGCTGAGAGACACCGCCGCCTGATGGAGCACTAAGGGTCCGGAGAGGTGTACGCTGCGCTCACCCCCCTCCCCTGACACACAGCAGCAGCAGTGAGCAGCACAGTGGGGTGGGGGGGCATGTGTGGGGCAATATGTATCTGTCACTAAGGGGGCATTTGTGTATCTGGCACTGTGGGGGCATTTGTGTATCTGGCACTGTGGGGGCATTTGTGTATCTGGCACTGTGGGGCATTTGTGTATCTGGCACTGTGGGGCATTTGTGTATCTGGCACTGTGGTGGCATATGTGTTTATGGCACTGCACTATTGGGGCATATGTGTATCATGTCCCATTTTAATTGGCCACACCCATTTTTTGGTGCGCACACTCAGTACAACTAAGGGGCATAACTACTGGGCGGCAGGGTAATTTTTAAGTTGATCATTTTTGTATGGCCCCCAGAGGATTTTATAAAGATCCAAATGGCCCTTGGTAGAAAAAAGTTTCCCTACCCCTGGTATAGACATTACAGGAAAGGATGGACCAAGAACGACAAATAGTGATCCATTGTTCTAGAATCAGAACAGAATATTGAATGGAAAACTGTTAACAATCTGTGTATTATCTGTGTATTACTTCTGTATTGTACTTATTGTACAAAGATATATAAAGAGGAAGCGCTCAACCAAAATACATAGAGAGGAAGTGAGTTCAGTCATATTATTAAAGTTGGACTGGTACATTTATCATGCTACAAATGGTAGTAGATGCATTTATGAACTGTGGATATATGGTGCAAATTACGTATCTTTGAACTCACTAAACAAAAATAAAACTGTACTCAACTAACAAATAACAGCCTATTAACAACTAACCTTAGCCATATAAGTGTCATAGTTAGGTTGTGATATTAATAGAATGGATTCGAATTTCTATCAGATTTACACTTGAAGCTATTTTTATATGTAAGGAGACTGTTTATAGTATATAGAGTATGTCAGTGTGAATTTTTGTTATTGTGCCATAAAACTTTTTTGTACCTGACTAAACAACGCTTCCTCTCTATTAGAGTACATGCAGAATCCTGTGTTTTGGTTTTGGTTCTAATCCATCATCATGTTTTGTTTTTTTTGCAAAACCACATTCAAGTATTTTGATTTGGATATGGTTTTTGGTTTGGTTTTGGCTTCCTTTAAAATCATTACAAATCAATAAACATTGATTTAAAAAATCTATAAATATCTATAAAAACCATTAATATCATATAATTTGAACCTGTTAACATATAATCCAAAACCCGAGTTCAGTTTTTTAATCCGAGTTTTGAACTGACAACAGACCCAAAGTGATTTAGAACTGGGACTTGATTTAACTCAAAACACCTAAGTTTGGGTGTGTTCGTATTTCAGGAAAACTGAACCACACATCTCCACTTTCTATACAGTATATATCTTTGTTTTTTTCTGATCTATTGGGGTCACATCAGTCCCTCTAAATTGAAAGCTGCACTTTCTTCAGAAACTCTTATTTAGATTCATAGCCAATTAAAGTAGAGCTCCGGGTCATATTTGTTTGTTTCTCCTGTTTGAGTTCATGTTTGGATGCAAATCAGTTGTGCACTGATATAAATGCATATAAATAAAAAAAAACAGAGTAATAAAAATGTTCTACCTTTTTAATTGAATTTACTAACAGCGGGGCAGATTAAAAGTACAGATATTAGTACTCATTGCAAAATCAACAATCTTATGTCCTTAGCTTACACTGATACTGTATGTGAACTGGTACCAACTGAAGAATCTCTGCATGGATATCTGCTTTCTATTTAACTTTCTTGAAAATGCTTCCAGTCTGACTCTGCCCAAATGTAATAGCCAGTGATTTGCTGGAGCCAGCTGATTTCGGAGAGACAGTGACTAGCTTTAAATCTATAATTGCTGTAGTTTAAAGGCAAAATCAACCTGGTTTTACTTTAAGTAATTGTTTATTTCAATCTAGTGACTACAGTATTTTACCGGAATCACAACAGTTCCAGTAAATGTCGGGCTATTATATTTTAGCCATTCTGTGCAAATAAACCTGATTTTAAACTTCAGAATACAAACCCATTTTTAAAATGTAACTACTATTAATATTTTACCTGAGTTTATAGAGTTTATTTTTAATCTTGTGTGTAGTGTCACAGAAACAGGTTTATTATACGATGTTCTTATGCTAGTATGCTTTTTTAATTTTGTTTTTTATTTTTATTTTCTTACAGAGATATCTTGTAATTAAAATGGAACAAGATAACATAACCTTGGTGAAAGAATTTATTCTTCTGGCTTTTCCAAATCTCCACCAGTTCCAACTTTTGCTTTTTATTATAGTCCTATTGATGTACATCACATGTGTTTTTGGATACATGACAATCATTTCCCTAATTATGTGGGACTCATGTCTTCATGGTCCTATGTATTTTTTTATCAGTAACTTTGCTTTTGTAGAAATAATATATGTTTCTATTATTATTCCACCATTCTTACACATACTTGTTGCAACCAACAACAGGATATCACATGTTGGCTGTTTTGCACAAATGTATACTGCCAATACAATGGGACTAGTGGAATGTTTTCTCCTGGTTGTTATGGCTTTTGATCGCGACTTAGCTATTAACAATCCGTTTCATTATTTTAACATCATGAGTAGACTAAAAAAAAAGCTTGCAATAAATTCTTGGATTGCTGGATTTGTGTTTGCTTTTATCCCTGCCATATTTACAGCTTCCTTAAAATTTTGTGACCATACCAAAATTGACCATTTCTTTTGCGATTTGACACCTCTGCAAAATTTGGCTTGCTCTGATTCCTTTGTCAGTAGGTTAGCTACAAACTCAGTAGCCCTTGTTGCTGTAATGTTTCCTTTTCTTATTATTATAGGGTTCTATTTGCACATTATAGTCACCATCTCAAAAATTAAGAGTGTGAAGGGAAAACAAAAAGCTTTCTCCACCTGCTCTTCCCATCTCATTGTAGCCAGTCTGTTCTTTTTCACAACGATTGTTGTGTATGGAAGACCATATCGCAGCCAGTATGACAAATTTCTTGCTCTTATATACACAATAGTCACACCATTGTTAAATCCATTTATTTATGTACTGAGAAACAGGGATGTGAAAAGTGGATTCTTCAAGTTAATTGCTTATGTAAATCCAATGACAAAAAAATCCATAAACAATTTAAAGCATGTCACATGAAGTGACTATGCTGGGAAATCATAAAATTTTGCTCAGAACAATATCTTCAAGTTTATAAGCGTTTATGGAAAATGGCAAAATCTCATTTAGTTATTATTATTCTTTCTTCCTTCTTTTATCTTCTCCTTACTACTTGTTCTTTCTTTCTTTCTTTCTCTTTCTTTCTTTCTTTCCCCTCCTTCCTTGCTTCTTTCTTCTTACTTTGTACCTCCAGCCTTCCTCTTTCATCTTACTTCTGCCTTCATCATCATCATCATCATCTTTCTCTTTCTTTCTTTCTTTCTTTCTTTCTTTCTTTCTTTCTTTCTTTCTTTCTTTCTTTCTCTCTCTCTTTCTTTCTTTCTTTCTTTCTTTCTTTCTTTCTTCTTCTTTCTTCCTCCTCCTTCCTTCATCTTTCTTCTAACTTCTACCTCCTCTTTCTTTCTCCTACTTATTTTATCATTCATTTTCTTTCTTCCTCCTCCTTCCTTGTGCTTCATATTCTTGCTAAGTCTTCTTCCTTCTTCTACATATGTCTTTCTTCTTTGTCCTTATTCCTACTTCTTTCTTTTCTCATTAACAAAATATATAAAAAAAGACTTACTTAAAAGTTTTGGAAAACAATAATAAATAAGAATTTGATATTGTTATGAGCTTGTAAAGGTCACATTGCAGCTCATTTTGAGCTGGACAAACATCATTGTTTGTGCACTGTTTATATGCTCAAACAATATAGAGCTATGTCCATATGTATACTTTGCATACCATTGACTTGCATTAAAAGACAGAGGGAATGGGGTGGACAGGAGTGGCAAGTGTAGACTGAGTACAGTGAGAGTACTGGTGGCTATTGCAATGATTTAAAAAGATGGTGATTATCAGCAGCACTAGTGTGCCTAGTGGGATATGAAATAACTTGGTTCTGTACTGGGGCACCAGCAGTGGGGATTTGGAAGGAGTGAATGGTGCATTATTGCCTGGGAGTTCCCATGTCAGCACCTCCGGCTATATTACATGAAGGGACATTCATCAATCTACATAATTTAATTGGAATTTCCCCTTGTACTTCTGCATTTCACATTGTAGATTATGAAGGGGTTATTAACAAATGTGGAAGAGATTGTATTTCATTAAATTTTATATCAAATTTGTATTTATTAATAACACTATGTGGCACGTCATTGCATTATTATACTGTGTACAAAAAGGATAATGGGACTTTAGGATTTACTAGTGACATGATTAAGCCACATCTATTACATATCTGTTGGTTGTTATTTTTTTTGGGGGGGAGGGTCTATGCATGCACACTTCTATGGCTGACATTATCCAGTGAAAAAATTATTAAAGTACACACCCAGATAAAACCCATCTGTAACAGTTTACAGTGGTGAATATAAATGTGTTCTCTCGGGTAGTAGTCCAACTTTATGTTTTCTAAGACATCATGCTATTAATTGTGTTCTCCACATTTACAAACTTGTAGTAAGAACAGGTCATTGACTAGTCAGATCTGAAGTCACTCTTGCCACAAACATAGAGGAGGTCTACAGAATACAGATCAAGTTATTTTGGCAAACTAAGTGAACTGAGTAGACTATAGACCAAAATATTGGGGCCAATGCAATTGTAACAGTATACTGTAGTAATATGATGTTCATATTTTCAGGCATCAAAATCAACCTTATCCTGGTCATATTTTATGGACAGATCAATCTGACCTATAAACTCTATTTAGTATTTAGAGCTGAATGAATAGAAATAGTTATTATAAAATGGGCAAACCAATTAACCACATTGTTACATGTTCGTGTAGCCTAAATATATTCTCAAAAAACAATTTAGAAAATGAAACAGTTACATGAATAACAGCAAAAATAAAGGATGTCTGAAAAAAATAACATGTGCGTGTGATTCTTTTCTACACATATGTCCTCACTGTAGTTATTAGTGCTGTATTAATTGGCACATATCAACATTTTGATCATACCATTGTTTGTGCAGTTTGATCTAGCACTGCTGCTGAGAGATTTTTCTAAATTAGTAAATTACATGATTAAGGGATTATACACTGTCAAATTATTTATGAAAGATAACACACAAAGGTAACTAAACAAACCATGTCACATCTGTAGGAAAACTTCCCCATGAAGTGAAGTGTCAGATGAAACAATTGATATATGATATAACATAAATATATCTTGAGTTGAATTTTGGTATTGTTTATCTGCTAGATATATTATAGGACTAAGGACTTAATAGAAAGACAGTGCTATGTACCCAACAGGATTTGTCCACTAATGGAACAAAGCATTCCTATATAGTCTCACATGTATTTACTGAATACCCATTACTCAGATATCCCACATTATTATTATTCTCTGTTTTGCCTACCCTACATGGACTGGATTGCTCACTGTTAGATGTATATATTGATGAGTGTAATATACATTTGCTATTTAATATTTTTTTCTGCTGTGGCATGAATTATGCAGCTTTTAATTATTTCAATAATTATTTACATAATTTGAAAAATAAATTGTTGATGCTACGGTATTGTATTGTTTTAATATATGTAAATTCATCTAATCTATAAATATTACAGTACACATGTGAAAATCCTTTATAAGACCAAGAGGAATCTGCAAAGAAAGCTCACTGCAGAGACAGACTCACAAAATCAGATAAATCTGCCCTTGTAGAAGGCATGGATAAATATTATGACTGCCTCTCTGGAACCTGAGCACAGACAATAACACCAAAGGAGAAGTATTGGAAAGAGTTTGTGAAGACAGTGACAGCAAGCTCCGGTAGGTGTAGAGACATAGACCACTGCAAGCAGTATTAAAATGATTGCCGCAGACAAACCAAGAAGAAGATTGCAATGGAGAAAAGGTATCAGAGAGAAATTGGCGGTGGCCCAGAATTAGTCAACCATTGGATAAACTTGGAGGAGAAGTTGTGAGTATGGATGGCCCCCATGATGGTGGTAGGCATGGAGGGCACATTTAACTTGCATGATCCATCCACCACTCAACCGAGCACATCAACAGGACAGACATCTGGACAACAAGGAGTGATAAGAGATGGAACAAGACCTTCTGGACTGCAGACATTTGCCAGGCCTATGGGATCTTCTGGACAGCCAAGGCCTCAGTGTGGTAAGAATGTATTCATGTGTGTCTTACAAGCCGCTAGCAGCGCATCTGTGTTACTAAACTCCAGAAGCTAGATTCCTGCATGTATCCCTGTGTTCAGATTCAGCTGCTGTTTAATTAGTAGTTCGTCTCTTTGTGTCTAGCTGTCCAGCTGCACTGTATCTCCTAATCAGGAGGCTTGGTTTTTCTGGCTGTTCTGATTGGGAGTGTCTCCCTTTATATTACCTTCCTGTTTACTCTTCTGTGCTGGTTATAATTCTTGCTACATGTGAGATCCTGTCAGCTCAGTGTGTTCCTAAAATTGGTTACCTAGTCTTGATCGTGTTCCTGATCAGATCCAGTCCACCTAGAAATCATGTTTTGTGTGGACCTTCCACACAGATTATTACCTTTTGCTCTTTTATGGTTTACCATCTTGTGCATTGTTGCATTTATATACAGTTATACTCAGTCACTTATTCCACCCTGTGCATTGTTGCATTTATTTACAGTTAACGTTTAGTCACTGATTCCATCCTGTGCATTGATGCACTCACATACACTGTTATAGATGTCAGTTTGAAAATTGGGCAGGCAGTCTAGTTTGCATCTGGTGATTGTCTTTTTGCACTATACCTTACTCTTGCCCAGCCTCCAATAGCTGCCTTGTACATCCATAAGACCTGGTGGCATCTGAGTACAAGGTGGTCCTAATTCACCCTGGAAAGGTGGCTGCTAAAGGTTAAGCCTAGCATAGCAGGTGGATAAAGGACTGCTGGGCAAGCATAATTGTACGAACTCTACCTGGTGCCACCTGGAAGTACTCGAAACTGAGAAGTCCTTGTAACAATGTGCTGTTAAAACTTTTATGTATTCTGTCTTTATTTTTAACATTTTTGTTTGTTATTCCCTGTAGATGATTTGCTAGTGCAGAGAAAATCTACAAATTAAAACAGATAATGAAAGGGGAAAGCCAATCGGGGAAGGAGCCGGCTGCCCATTGTCAGGAGAGTACAGTCCGAGTGAGTAAAACTTTAACCCTTGAACTCCAACCAAGTACTCAAGATTTAGGAACAGGTAGGACTGAAGAAGGTCCTGGATTTGGAATTGCAGAACCTATGGATTAACCGGGTAAATATATGTCTTATTTTGTGTAACTTTTAAAGTAATAAACCTTATTTCTAAATTTGTACTTTTTTTCCATCTCGATTTATTTCAAGAAGACAATGATGAGGATGAGGATGTGGATCCAACCATTGCTAGAGAATCTACTTCAATTGGTAAGATATCTTTAATTATATTTTGACACAGTTGTGCAAAATATTGTTCAATGTATAAAGTCAGCTGAAGTTACATTATAATGCTACGCTGCGATACAGGATACTTTCCTATTTAACAATCTTTTTTTACAGCTTCTCAATTGACAAATGACTTGACCAGATGGACAAAACCCTGGGCCACGTTGTAAACACTCTCAGCAAACAAAAGAAGACAAGAAAGCAGGACCAAGAACAAATAAGGGCAATTATGAAAAATCTGAACTTCATGATAATTTCCCTGAACAAGCTTGTAGAGAATACTGCTTGCGAAGCCAAAAGCCTCAGGAACATTGCAGACAGCTACAGACTGCTGCTAGTTCCAGCATCATTGCCACATCACTGAAGCAGATAAATGAGAACTTACAATGTACTGTACTCATGAAAGATGAAGTACATAAAGATACCAGCAAACACCACCAGCACAAGCATCATATGCCTTTGCTCCCCAGGGCCCTCGGTACGGCCCTCCATCCCAACATTATCAAGGGTACACAGGAGGCTACCAAATGTACCAACCAGTACCAACTACAATGGCTCCAACTCAGGGAACAGCATCAGCTCTGTCACCTTCACCATATCAGACAACATGGAGGATGAACAGAACCACCCCATATGAACACACTTTTTTGTATTTTCTTTAACTTTTATTTGAAAATGATATTTTTTTATCATACCTATTTCCAGTTTGATATTTTTCTTGAACTGTTTTAATTATTTAACATTGGGATATTTGTAAAAGAAGTTGGGCATACGTACATACATTAAGAAATGCGTGTGCATGTATAAAAGTTGGAGATGATGAAAGCTCTATTATTGGTTACAGCTGTCAGATGGGCTACAAATGAGCATAGCAGATCTCACTTTATCTTTTAGAACACTAAATGTATTTAACTTTTGCAGGGTACATTAGTTCCATATTTCCATATTATTCACCAATTATTTATTTTCCCCTTAGGAATGGTGTCTTCATGATATACAGGACATCTAAATTCCAATACAAGAAAGAATCACAAGACACTAGAGAACAAAGAATGGTGAGTACCAATGAAAAGTGTCTCACACCTAGAGTATTCAAACTGCACACACATACGTTAACACCTACTGTATGTTGCCATACCCACTAGTCAAGGCATCCATACTGGTCAAGGTTAAATAGATATCCATTTTATCAAAACTTGACTTAAACAGGGCTTATTAAAATTGTATAAGTCAACTGTGGATAAACATGGATATATTTTTTAACCTTGACTTGTATATATGCCTTGACCAGTGATTAAAACATGTTAGTGTTCAAGAAGGTAGAATGGTAAGTATAAATTAGACCCTAATGTTCACACTTCCTAACCTGACAAACAGGCTTTAGACATTCAAGGGTCATGCAGTTGTCAACGGAATATTGTAGCTATCACTGCTGCTACTTAAGAAAGAACAGCCCTGGTAGTGCAGCATAAGGCGTCTACTTGTAGTAGACAGCTTCTTCTACAGTAGAGATCAAATACCTGCATCCTAGGATGTGGGTATTGGGTTAAACTCACACCATAGGACAGCTAGCAGCTACTTTGATAATGCCCAAGACATCACTCAGAGTCAATTATTGACATTTTAATTCCATCGCTGTGTAATCCATTTGTAGTGTGTCATCAGGGAACAAAAAGAGGGCCACAATGAGTTCAATTGTCTTGTGTGTTTTTTTTATAAAATGTGTAGGCCATTGTAATATTTTAATTTAAAAAAATATATCTTTAGAAGTAAATTATTATTTCTAATTCTATGTATTTCACAAAAGTAATTTCAAAGATGACTCTAATGAAGATCAACTGAAAGTCCAAGAAAAGCATGAAAACTTTAAAAAAAAAATTTTAACTTCATTTATTTTCCTTATTTATAAATAAAACATAATCAAAAACTGCTTTTTTATATTGCATGCAATGTTTCTTCAATAAAAACAACCTACAGTAACTTGATTAAACTGAATTCTTTCATATAAAAAATTAGCATTGCTAAAAGTGAAAGGTGGCGGGTTGGAGTTGGGTTTAGTTATAGTTTAATATTCACAATAGATATTACCACAATATGGGTGGTTTGAGGGCAGTGGGTGTAAAGGGTTAGATAAACTCAATTAGAGATGCCAACATATCAGAGTTAATATCATCTCCATAAATAGTTTAGAATTAGTTAATCCAGTAAGCTCTTTACTTTTTATTAGAATTAATTTTCAAATACAGTCAGTGCAGTGCCGGACTATAAGTTCCTTGCCTCTGTAAACTTTTCTCTGATGGGTTTTACTTCATTTTGTTTCTGTGAATAGAGGACTGTCCTGTATGTTGCACAAATGTGACACTGGCATATCAGAGTCCACATTTCCAAATTTACAAAATCTTTAGATTCTGGGTGGGTTTTCCAGTAGTGTAATCTGTAGTATAGAGTAGACAATCTCAATTTTGCGTCACTGTAGGAATCAAATGTTTTGATATAAATTGCATTTTTATAACAATTTGAATAAATATGTACAAATAGTAATGGCAAGGGGGTAATATTAAAGAAAAAAGATGCATAATGGCTTACATTTGCTAGGGGGTTACTAATGGAAAAATATTCACATTTTGGATTATTAGTCATTGAATGTGTTTTACCAATATGAAAAGTTGTTGATTTGGTAACCAGGGCTGATAGAGGTGGTAAAGAAGAAGAATTTTGTAATATGGCAAGTTGCTTATCAAACTTACAGTACCAAGGTATACATTTGTAAATGGGGTACTATTGTTGAGATGTAAAAAAAATTGTTACAAAGGGGTGTTTTTACAGCTCAATGGAAAAGAAGTTGAAAGTTTATCACACAGTGCTTTTTTTTTTAAATGGGGTACAAAAGGTTGTATGAAAACTATTCAAAGTTGTGACAAGGTGTTACATATAACATAACAACTATACACACTGCATAAACCTGATACACAATACATTCCCTAAAGAAATCACACAGGTAACACACTATGAGAAAGTGTCCCTACAATACACCTGTATAGCAATCAAATGTCAGCTGGTGATTTCAATAGCGGACTATACTGTGGTAACCTGGAACATAACCTACCAACCCTATTTGCATAGTACAACAGAAATTTGGTGAAATGTAAGCAGGTGAAAAACCTAAACAAAACACCTATGCAACTCCAATCGGTGTCAGATCAGCCTTGCCAGAGTCCAGGGGTCCCTTCCATAGTCCCATAAGCAAGGGGTCAGTAGGGCTAGCAGTCCTAAGGGTGATCTCCATTGAAGTAGTCCTAGAAGAGTCACAGCATACCACCGAGGATGCTTTTATAAGGAATTGTGGAGACAGGTAATCATGTAGGGAAAGAAAAGTATTGGAAACTGTAAGCATTTGGTAAAACATCATGTATCCAGCCATCCTAATAGATGGCCTACTCACCTGTGCCACTATAAGCGGAGTAAGACAAGCCTGGACAGAGTCCTGGGCTCCCTTTCATGTTCGGTAAGCAAGGGGCCAACTGTCCAAGCAGTCCAAAATGACCACTCCATTAAAGAAGGCCTAAAAGGGTCACAGCATACCACATAATAGGAGGCTTTTTTTAGGGAGTTCTGAAAACATGTGTTACAGTTTAGAACAAAACATCAACTGTTAAAATTGACAAATATAAAATTTTGAAATGACATTAAGATTGCAATAAAATTAAGCATTTTTACCATAAATTAAAATTATATAGTTATAAAACAGCAAAAAACCAGAACAAGGATGTCAATAAATATACATAAAAATATCTTGATGCACAGAGGATATGCTTACAACATTGCATTATTAATGATATAAAGTGCATAACATACTACACATATGAGATACAGTGTGCCATAAGAAATTCACTGACGTGAAAAGGTGATAATTAAAACATTACTGGAAACTGTAGGCTGCACATTGCTAAATGGACATGGATTTAAAATTCAGAAATTTCTACACATACAAAGCCTTAAATTAAGTATCCCCTGAATTATACCTACTGTATGCATCAATTTAAACACATCTCCCTGATCTTATTGAAATGTTACAATTCAATGTTACCCGTAATGTAATATATCAATTGATCTATCACCCCCTAATGCACAAATGTGCAATAGGTACTTATAGAACATTAGATCAGTATATATCCATAACTGCATGTCATATAACCAGATGCTTACTATTATGTGATTATCAGACTCATCTCTCCATCCGCTCTATCGACCTACAGACCTATAGAAAATTGCTCATGCCAACATTTTATTAAGACCTCTAGGCATGAGGGTATCAAGAGCCAGGATCCAGCGGGTTTCTAGCTGTAGTAAGTGTTTGGCCCTGTCTCCCCATCTTACCAAATATGGTACCTGGTCTATTATATTGTACCTCAGTGAGGACAAATTGTGTTTGGCTGAGGCAAAATGCCTTGCCACAGGTCGTTCACTTGTGCCTGTTAGTATGACTTCCCTAATAGCTGATATGTGTTGGGTCGTCCGCACTTTAAAACTACATTAAGTTTTTCCCACATAATGTTGTCCACATGGGCATGAGAGCAGATAGACAACGTATTTAGAATTACAGGTAACTGCTACCTTGATGTTTATCTTTTTACCTGAGTATGGATGTTTAAAAGAATCCCCTGGAATTAAAAAATTGCATGTGGTGCAGCCACATTTATAACACGAAACTTCAGGAGATTTTCTAGATATATCAGTTTTCACATCCAGACTTGTAATATTGGCACTGCGTGTGTAACTGGGCATTAATTTGGTGTTCATAAACTTCCACAAATCTGGATCAGATTATATAATAGGCCACAGCTCTTTACCTCATTTGTTTGTATGAGTGCTCACTGTATTGTACTGGTTGATCCAAGGAATGATTTTATCCATTGGTTTTGTGTCCTTGGTTTGTAGCAAGTTGTGTCTAGGTTTGCTAAGGGCTTTGTAGCGAGCATTTTCTAACATGGTGTGGGGTAGCCTCTATCGCAAAAGGTAAGGGTAATTTCGTCTAGCTGATGATCCCGCATTGTTGGATCATTATTTATTCTGCAGACATGCAACATTTGGGAATAGGGCAAACCACAAATAATTGCCCTGGGGTGGAAGCTATTGTATCTAAGTATGGTATTGCAATCCATACTTTTTGCATATAAAGATGTGAAAGATGTGCTCTTCTACTAAAGAATTGTGAACATCTAAAGAATGTACCTTGATCATCTATAACCATAGTCAGTTTAACTGGACTGCTGGAATTATTATGTGACACAATGGTGTTCCTGAGCAATTGTTTTGGACTAGTCCACAACATCAACAAATCGTGTATGTATCTTAAATATACGAACATATGCTGTGCTAGTGTAGAATGACTAAGAAACAGATCCTTTTCCACCTGCCACATAAATGTATTAGCAAATGATAGGGCCATGCAGGACCCCATCGCACACCCGGTCACCTGTATGTAACATAGTAACATAATATCTAAGGTTGAAAAAAGACAATTGTCCATTGAGTTCAACCTATTTTTGGTCTCCTATGCACGATTATTTTGTATAAAATTTTGACTGAAGTTGATGGCTGCCGTTACGTTTTACCCCTCTTTTTTATAATAACCATAGTGCGTGACTATGCCCCGTAACCCTGGATATCCTTATCCATTAGGAATTTATCTAACCCATTCTTAAAGGTGTTGACTGAGTCGCCCATTACAACTCCCTCAGGCAGGGAATTCCAAACACGTATCGTCCTTACCGTAAAAAAGCCTTTACGCCGTATTGTGTGAATCTCCTCTCCTCTAACCTGAGCGAGTGTCCACTAGTTCTCTGTGTTGATCTAACCAAAAACAGGTCCTGCGCAAGATCTGTATATTGTCCCCTTATATATTTGTAAATGTTGATCATGTCCCCATGTAGAAACAGTTATCATGGACAAAATAATTGTGAGTAAACATGAACTCTAATAACGCCAGAGAGAAATTAATCTTTGGGCCCTGATAGAGGGGTTATTGGTAATAAATAGCCTAAGCGCCTGTAACCCCATATCATGAGAAATGCAAGTGTACAGGCTCGATACAGCTACCGTAGCCAATGTTGTACCAGGACGAACCTTCTCGATGCTGGAAAAATTCCTTGACAAGGAGGTGGTATCCTTAAGATGAGTGTGTCTGTCCTGAATGCATGGTTGCAGAAAGGAATCTAAATAGATAGCCACTGGCTCACATAGAGATCCCCTGGCTGATATGATTGGTCTGACAGGAGTATTCTGGGCATTCTAATGCAACTTTAGGATCACATAAAAAAGGTGAACAATGGGGGGTGTTTTTGATAAAGCTTTATATACAGTACACCTGGTGTGATAATGCCTTCTTTGAAACCTTCTGTCAGAAGCTGTCGAGTTCCTTTTGGAACCTGATGCTGGAATCCACAGTTAGATTTGCATATGTTGAAGCATCCCCTAAAAGTCTGTTACATTCTGTTTTATATTTGTCAATGTCCATCGTTATGATAGCTCTGCCTTTATCAGCTCCTCTAATGACAATGTCCTGTCTTTCTTTCAGTTCCTTGTATTTTTGTTCTTCTAAAGTTTTTTCAATAAGTCTATCAATATGTCCTGATAATTTATCTGAATCGCTAGTGAATCTAGCAATTCTTATCATTCGGTACAATGGAAAGCCACATTTTAGGGGTTCGGAGTGATGGCTTGAAGCCATTGGAAATGTATTTCTATCTGTAGAATTATAGTGTACCTGAGTTTCAAACTTATTATTTCTAATATGAATCTTAACATTCAAAAAGATGGATTCAACTGAACTGTATACATTAGTCAATTTTATTGGGGAATCTGAACCATTTATCCCAGATAATAACTTATCCAGTCTATCAACACCCCCTGTCCTGAGCATAAAAATATTGTGTATGTATCTTGTGTACTGTTAGATGGTAATGCTTTGTTGTTACTCCCTTCCTATCCTGTATCAGGGTAGGAATGAACTTTTTTGGAATGCCTTTACAAGCTAAAATCTGGCTTTCAACCTCCATGCTGTCAAACGTAGCCATGGTAAGTCTTAATAGGTAAACGGCCCCTGTTGGAGAAGGTCTTCATGAAGAGGAAAAGGCTTTGGATCCTCCAGCAGTAATTCCAGAAGATCCACATACCAAGCCCGTCTTGGCCAGTCCAGAGCAATGAGGATCACCTGAAATCTTGTTCTTTTTATGAGCTTGAGAACCTTTGGGAGGAGCGGAAGTGAAGGGAACACATACACCAACTGGAACATCCACGGAGTGACAAGTGCATCCACCACCATTGCGTGTGGGTTTCTAGACCTGGAACAGTACCTCCGAAGCTTCTTGTTGAGGCAAGAGTCCATCATGTCTATCAGAGGTACTCCCCATTGGCTTGTCACCTCTGCGAACACCTCCAGATGGAAGCCCCATTCTCCTGGATGGAGATCATTTCTGCTGAGGAAGTCCGCTTCCCAGTTGTCCACTCCCGGAATGAAGATTGCTGACAGTGCCACCATGTGCTTTTCTGCCCAGAGGATGATTATTGTTACCTCTGACATCGCAGCTCTGCTCTTCGTTCCGCCCTGTCTGTTTATGTAGGACACCGCTGTGACGTTGTCTGACTGAACCTGAATGGCTTGATTTGAGTGCTGCTTGTAGAAGGCCATTGTAAATGGCCCTCAGTTCCAGAACATTTATTGGAAGGAGAGATTCTTGACTGGACCACATTCCTTGGAAGTTTTCCCCTTGGGTGACTGCTCCCCAACCGCTGAGGCTTGCATCCGTGGTTAGGAGGATCCAATTCAGAATCCCGAACCTGCGCCCTTCAAGTAGGAGAGACATTTGTAGCCACCAGAGGAGTGAAATTCTGGCTTTCAGTGACTGGCGTATCCGCTGGTGCATGTGAAGGTGTAATCCCGACCATTTGTCCAGGAGATCCAGTTGGAAGAACCTCTCATGGAACCTTCCATACTGAATAGCCTCGTAGGAGGCAACCATCTCCCCCAGAAGACGAATGCACTGATGAACCGATACCCTGGACAGTTTCAGGAGTTCCCGGACCATTGATTTAATCACCAATGCTTTCTCCACCGGTAGAAACACCCTCTGTACTTCCGTATCGAGTATCTTTCCCAGGAAGGGCAGTCTCCTTGTTGGCTCCAAATATGACTTTGGAAAATTCAGGATCCACCCATGATCCTGGAGTAGACAAGTTGAGAGAGCAATACTCTACAACAACTTCTCCTTGGAAGATGCTTTTATCAGCAGATCATCCAAAATGGAATTATGTTCACACCCTGTTTTTGGAGGAGTAGCATCATCTCCGCCATGACCTTGGTGAATACCCTCGGTGCTATAGAGAGGCCAAATGGCAGTGCTTGGAACTGATAGTGACAGTCCAGCAGCACAAATCTGAGATAAACCTGGTGAAGCGGCCAGATCGGAATGTGAAGGTATGCATCCTTGATATCTAGGGATACCAGGAATTCCCCCTCCTCCAGACCTGAGATCACCGCTCTCAGAGACTCCATCTTGAATTTGAATTCCCTCAAGTAGGGGTTCAATGACTTTAGGTTTAATATCGGCCTTACCGAACCGTCTGGTTTCGGCACCACAAACAGGTTTGAGTAATAACCCTTCTGTTGTAGGTGGAGTGGAACAGGAACAATGACATTTGTTTGAACCTATTTTTGAATTGCTTCCTATAGGTTAGCACTGTCTGTCAGCAAAACTGGTAAGCCTGATATGAAGAATCTGTGAGGTGGGAGTTGTTGAAACTCCAGTGTGTATCCCTGGGCCACAATATCCTTTACCCAGGGATCTAGGCATGATGATGACAAAACGTGACTGAAGACTTTTAGTCTTGCTCCCACCTGCCCGAACTCCAGGCAGGGAGGTCCACCGTCATGCTGAAGATTTTGAGGAAGCAGAACCTGGCTTCTGCTCCTTGGAACCTGATGGCACAGCTTTTTTGGACTTTCCCCGACCTCCTCTAAAGAAGATGGGAGGGGGTTTGGATTTCTTAAATTTTGCGGTCCGAAAGGACTGCAGTATAGGCGAAGGAAATGACTTCCTTGCCAGTGGTGTTGCTGATGGAAGAAAAGTTGACTTACCCGCAGTTGCCATGGACATCCATGCATCCAAAGCATCCCCAAATAGAACCTGACCTGTAAAGAGAAGGTTCTCCGCACTTCTCTTGGATTCCGCACCCGCAGTCCATTCGCGTAGCCAGAATCCTCTGTGCACCGAGACCACCATAGCAGTGGCCCTTGCATTCAGCATGCCAAGGTCCTCCATGGCCTCCACCATGAACCCTGCAGAATCCTGATTGTGACGTCAGAACAAATCAATGTCACTTCTATCCATAGTATCCAAGTCTTCTAGCAATGTGCCTGACCACTTTACTATGGCTTTAGAAATCCACGCACAAGCAATAGTGGGCCGTAAAGCAACGCCATTAGCTGTGTATAGTTATTTGAGTGTATTCTCAATCTTACGTTCAGCTGGTTCTTTTAAAGCGGTTGAACCAGGAACAGGTAAAACCACCTTTTTTGACAACCTAGATACAGATGCGTCAACTATAGGTGGCTTTTCCCACTTTTTTCTACCCTCTTCAGGAAAAGGGAAAGCAATGAGAACCCTTTTTGGGATCTGGAATTTTTCTCTGGGTTTTCCCAGGATTTTTCAAACAAAAGTTTAATTCCTTGGAAGCCGAAAAGGTAAGGAAGGATTTCTTACTTTCTGTAAAATAAGATTCCTCCACCTGTTCAGGTACATTCTCAGAAATGTGTAAAACATTCCTTAAGGCTTCAATCATTAGTTGCACCCCTTTTGCAAGGGATGCATCCCCTTCATGCCAATCGCCATCACCGTCCCCTGTATCAGAGTCGGTATCAGTGTCAGCTTGTATTATCTGGGCAAGTGTACACTTTTGTGGGTATGTAGGTGGGGTTTTTTATGAAGTAGTGGGGGCCAAACACTTTAACCCCTCCTCAGATTTCCTCAAAAACTGCGTCTCTTTCTCAGTATGTGACATCCTTGTAGATATCTGGTATATCATTCCCCTTAAAGAATCCACACATGGGGGTTTGGATTCAGAAGGCTGATACAGTATATTGTAGTCCTGAGTACATGGGATAGACTCTTTTGAAAAAGATACACACTCTGCAGCACATGATACAGAGCCCTTAGACATGGTAATGTGGGATATATACACACACACAGGAAAATGTCAGATACAGTTTCCCCCCAGAGTACCTTCAGAGAGTCACAGAGTCTAAGGAGCCAGCCACACAGCGCCCTTTGGAGCAGTTATTGTGATAAAAGCACAGCACTGAGAAATCAACCTTAATAAGTTGATTATTACTAACATTTCACTCCCCCCATGTCTATAACATCCTGGTAGCACAGTAATTGGAGTTATGTGGAAGGTCAGCGCTCCCTGTCAGCATTTCTTCTGTGTCTGCAGGGAGGTAAATGGCACTGGTGAGTGCTGGACCTGCTCTGAGGAGAAGCCCCACCCCCCGCAATGGCGCGCAGCTTCCCGCACAAATTTGATTATACTGGCTGGAGGTCTCTATGCTAACAGCAGGATTAGCCCTTGTTAGCATCTGTGACCAGTTTAGGGTGACTGCGCTGGCCCAGGATGCCCCTCCAAGCGCCTATACAAAGTGTTACTGAGCCTTCCTGGAGTGCAGCCTGTCAGAGCTGCGCTCCCACCCTTGTGCCGCCATACCTGCCGGTGACCTGCTAACCGGGATGCCGGTGCTGTACTCACCACTCTTCTTACTTCTGGCTCTGTTAGGGGGTGGTGGTCGTGCTGCAGGAATGAGTGGTCGCCTGGTGGGCTTGCGATCATCACCCCCAGGAGCTCAGTATCCTGTCAGCGGAGATAGAGAACCAATAACTTCTAGAGTTGGTTCCTACTCCCTCCCTAAGTCCCATGAAGTAGGAAGGCTGTTGCCAGCAGCCTTCCTGTACCTAAAGATCTAAATAAAATTAAAAAAAACTAAGAACACTCCTAAGAGCTCAACTAACTGTGACCGGCTCCTTAGGGCACATTTTGTAAACTGAGTCTGGTAGGAGGGGCATAGAGGGAGGAGCCAGCCCACACTTTTGATCTCTTAAAGTGCCCATGGCTCCAAATGGACCCGTCTATACCCCATGGTACTAATGTGGAGCCTGGCATCCTCTAGGACGTAAGAGAAAAGAACATGTTAAGGGCCAAATGCCTACTATAAGGGTCCAGTTTCTAGGTAGAGAAATGCAAAGCCCAGACTGTAGTGAACACTCATGAAAGAAAGTAGGTGTGCCTGAAAATTCTATTAAACTGCACCTCTTGTGTAACTCCTTTGAAAGTGATGATAAAGAAGAAGAGACATTTAAAGTGACAAAACAAAATAAAGTTGATAGTGGGTGTGGTCAGTGTAGTAAGGTGTTTGATGCTTGGTCCATTAGATTATGTCAGCATGGCAGTGTTTGATCATAAGTAATGCATGAAAGACTGTCATATTATTATATGCAAATACTATAAGTGACTTGAAGAGGAAGTCATCTGAAGAAATGTTTCTACATACAGTAAGTAAGTTGAGGAATAGTTGCATAGTGAACGTCCTCCTTAAAAAATTTCCCTGAGAGAAGAGCAAGAAAAGAGAGAGCTGTACGTTTAGCTTAATAAATAAACAGACTCCCAATTGTCAGTCATGTCTGAACACCTTAAGAAGGCTGATGAAATAATATACATTACAAAGTATGAGAATGAGATGCTTTGTCTCAGTGCGAAAAAGACCATGAGGGAAAAGATATGGATATTGTCCACTTTCAAGCAAGCTTTAGGAAACAATACAGACACTCCAATCCAACTTGGCTGCAGCCAAATAAGTTTCACAGGGTCTTATGGAAAATAATGTATTTCTAGAGGAAAGTTTGCATAAAGCAGCAGAGCCAAGTAAAGCTTTTGAGGAAGAACTTCAACATGCACATAGTGTGACTGGAAAATTGCAAGGACAGAGTGAGAACCTTGAAAAATATCTGTTAAATATAGAAAACCAGCTGCAAAATCTCCAAATGGAAATTAATACCAGAGAGTACCAGAGAGTTTCAGTGCAATTAAAGTGATAGTCTGAAATAACTGTACAAAAGTTGAGACTCGTTGAATTTGAAATTACGGAGGGCAATCTGCTGCAGTTTTTGAACAAGTTGAAATGCACCATGGGAAAAATTACCTAGCTTTAAGAACAGCTCTCTGCAGCTAAGGGAACATTCCACTTTGAAGTGGGAAAAGCAGAAGAGGAAAATAAGTTAGATAACACCCTGATATTGGAATGTGTACCCAAAATGGCATCTGATGTCTTTACTGGACCTAGTTGACAGAAGTCTATAAGCACTAGCAGCAGTTACTACAGGTTGATCCTGAAAAGGATAACATAAAGAATTATGTTACCAATGCCAAGTGTCTTGTGTAATAACCAACAGACAAACAGTGAACAAAGTAAGCGGGAACAAAGTAAGATGTTTCAGAAGCATGATGTCTGTCAGCAGCAGTGGGACAATGGAGATTTTCTCATTAAATGTACCAGTGTGCAAGAAAGAAATTAAGTATCAAAGTTAGGTAATTCCCTAAAAGACGATATTGTTAAAATGAATGTGATACATTGCAGTGACTTTCAGCTTACAGTGATAGCTGGAGATGTGAAGTCTTCCCAAAGGGCTATAGCTCAAGGTAATAAAGCACTGTCTAAAATTGGTGATAATTAACTGTCAAATACAGATGGTGATTGTATGACCTGTGAGGCAAAGGTACAGGATATACAGAAGTTTAAAGAGATATTGATGGCTTCTAAGAATGAAACTCTGTTGTCACAATGTGTTCGGAGCAATATGAATGTAACCCAATAACAACATTTTGCAGTGGAAAGCAGAACCTTAATATTGATGGTCTGTGAGGAGTAATACTCCTGTATGTGAAATAGTGTCTTTATGTAACATGGTTGGAACTTGCAATGCAGATGAATTTGCCTTGTGAGGAAGTGAAGTTGTCTCACTCTACAAAGCTTAAAGCAAGAAAACAAGCTTAACAAGATTAGAAAATAAAGACCTTGGTGGAGAGTGAACTTTAACTTGTGATGGTGGAACATGTAGAAGTTGTTCATCCTATATTCAAGGCCCATAAAGCGGGTGCATAAAAAAATCCAAGAGATACATGCCTTATTGAAGTGGCAGATGGCCATCAAAGCCGTAAGATAAAGTTTGTTAATCAGTGGAGTATACATTTAGGTATCTTCTGTGGACATAAGAGTCCGGAATCTGAGAGTGACAGTGCCAGTACATGGTCTGTTGACAGAAAGCCAATGTCTGGTGGCTCTTAGGATAATGTTGGCGCCTTAAAAAAGATGAGTTACCAGTGAAGCATATCAGTAGCCAATACTGTGCTGCAAGGCTGAAGGCTAAAGATGTGACATGCTGAAATTGACCAATGGGTGTGCTTTTAAGAGGTTTAAGCAAGAGGAACCTTCAGTCAGCAAAAAGCTGTGCTTTGTCTGAACCAGGAAAATCTGAGAAAAAGAAATTGCTTAAATTTTGATGTTGTTGACAAGTGTGAAGATGAAGTATGGTACTTTTGGAAATGTACCTAAAATTCTCAAAGCCTGACATATGCAAGAATAAATAGCAAGTGCTTGATATATAAATCAAGAAGTACAATTTGTACCATAAAATCAGAGATAAAGTTAGGAGGAAAATAAACTATGTAACTTGGAGGATGAGACCCCCAGAGATCACAAGTGCCTGGATGATCTTGGATGTAGTGGATGGCTTTCATGAGAAGAGTGAAGAGGGGACAGTGTTATAAGAATGCCTCACCCCATATCACTCAACCTAGGGGTTTTGAACTGGGGAGGGTTATATGTGTGGCAGTATCACCAGGGATCGCAATGGTGAGCAACATATTCTACGTGGGGCAGGAGGGATCCACCCACACAGAGAAGAAAAGGAGTGTGGGAACACACCAGGAGACTGCCTTTTGCACAGAACCCAGGTAGGGCTGAAGCAGTAATACAGGCCAAATGGCCTTGGTTTAGCCTGTGGAAGACAGAGAGGACCCTATATTGACACTGTGAAGCTGCCCAGCCAGCCAAAGACTAGGCCAGAGTATATGTTACCCTGGAGGAAACAGAGTGTAAGACTTTTGTGAGAGCCTATATGTTTGCAAATTAGCTAATCACTTGTAGTAAGGGCTCAAGTAGTGAGATAGTTGACCTGAATGGGGGTTAGGTTATTTGATGTTTTCTTTCTGTTTATTTATGCTGACAGTAAAGCACTTTTCATTTATGTATTTACTGGAAAAGCTGTCTTTGGATTCTGATTTAGCCATTAGACACTGCACCAAATACACCCCTCTACTGAGCTACATACACCGCATTATTACAACACACACACACACACACACACACACACACACACACACACACACACACACATATATATATATATATATATATATATAAACACACACACACACACACACACACATAGGGGTTAAACAAAAATGTGGAAACACCTTGGAAAATAATGTTTTTATTATCTAATAAGGTGTAAGACCACCATTGTGGCATGCAAGATGGATGGAAATTCTTCCTGGAATGGACAAGTATAAGTCCTGGATGGTCAACAATGGAATCTTAAACCATTCTTCATGCAAAACTTGTTCAAGTAACTGGAGTGATGTTGGAGGCAGATAACATGGCCATATTGAGGTCCAGCAATTGGGGGGACCAGGGAAGATGAGACACCTTGTCTGCATGCTCAGAAAACCATGATTGAATAATATGAGCTATATGAATCAGAGCCTGATCATCTTGGTACTAAGTGTCACCTGGCGGATCACTGTCTGCACCATGGGATGTACCTGGTCAGCCAAAATGTCTACATAGTCCGTGGCAGTGACTGAACAGTGCATGGTAATAATAGTGTCAACAGAATACCATGATATGGCTGCCCAAATCATCACCGACACTCCACCATGCTTCACTCTTGGCTCCAGACAGTCCTGACCATATGCTTGGCTTGGTAACATCCTCAGGTAAACTCATCCTGTTGTTGGGAACAGGGTGAGGGATGATTTATCTGACCAGATGGCAGTTTTCCTTTGTTTGGCAGTCCCCAATATATGAGTATTACTAGAGATGAGCGGGTTTGGATTTACTTGGCTCTTAACGCCTGAATGAATGCAAGTTCTGTTTTACCCATTTTTCCCTTATTGGCTATCAGTGACATCTGTGAGCCAATAAGATGCCGTTTTGAGATCCAGGTGAATCCGAGTAAATCCAAGTAAAACCAAACCCGCTCATCTCTAAGTATTACACCACTTTCTCTGCTTCTTGGTATTTTCTGCATTTACCAGTGGTTTGGCAACTGCAGCTCACCCATGAATATAGTTCTTATGGAGTTCCCTCCCCACTGTTCTTCTAGACCCGGGATATGGAACGAGGCAAATCAGATCAGCAGTCACAATTACAGTGATTGTTCTTATTCTTGGCCACAATCCTCTACAATACCCTTCTGTCTCTGGCACTCAGTTTACACTTTTGTCCATGCTGGTGTTTAGCTGATGATGTTTAGCTGATGATGTTTTCCAGAAATGGTATATGCCATCATTAACCTTTGATACAGTTCCTCACAATATCCCAAATAACCTGGCTTCTGTAGTCACAGACGTACCCATTAGGTGGGCACCAACAATTTGCCCTCTCTGAAAGTCTGTGAGCTCAGACATGATTCACTAATGTCTGCACAGAACAATGTTGAGAGAAAGACTGAGACCTCCAACCACCTTGACAGGTTTCACTTCATACAGGAAACAAAAACTAGTGTGGTGATTTATCCGGTTTGATGTCAACAATGCACTTTTAGTTCACGCATGCTGTCAGTGTTCTATATATATATATATATATATATATATATATAGATGTGGTGTAGACCTATTTCGCACTATTTATGAGCTACAACCTTAAGACGTACCCTCTGTTAGCTGGGGTACAAAGATAGAATGCAAGAAATAAATGTCTAAGGGAGCTGTATGGTGATATCTTTAAATGCAAAATCTCTTCCCAGATTATTTGACCACAAAATCATTAAAATACGTTCAATTTATTCACATATTGCCCTTGAACAGTACGTTTGCAGTAAATCATATGTACATGACAATATTAAAATACAAACTACAATTTAAGACCTGACATAAAATGACTCAATATGTTCATCCAATAATGTCTTTCAATGAATGTTTGATGTTCTCACATCTGACCTGCAACCCAATGCGTTTTTTCCCGAAGGACTTCATCAGGGGTTCATATCTGGATGAAAATATTATACAAATAAGAAATATATTAAGAACCTTTGTGTGTGTTGCTATGGTGGTCATATTTGGGATAGTGATTATATACATACCAATATATATTGGAAGAGCTCTATGGGGTCAATAACCGATTCATCAGTAATGTTTTTCCCACAGGAACATCTGAAAGAACCATATCAAAGAAATAATAATAAATTCCTCAATAATAAAAGAGGAATTCCTCAATATTATCAGAGGAAATGGGGTGGTCACTTTATCCGATACAGTAAGGGGGGGGGGGGGGGTGAGTATCCGGGACATATATATAAATTGAATAGCAATGGCCCTGCTAGCATAATTACTCTTTCATATTATGGCAGGGGGTTAGCTCAGACAGGAAAAAACATTAGAGTTTTTCCTTATTGTGAATTACATATTTATATATTAATCTTTTTACATTCTAATGATATGGACAATTTATTGTGTTTTAATCATGCTAGTAGTAATACATTGTTAGCATTATTCATGCTTTTACAACGGGACGTGGAGCATATATCAAGATATTAATGTGGGATGTACAATAGCTCAATACAAGGTGAACACTTAACTGTGTGTAATTTTTACATACCATTATGCAAATAACAGAAAAAGGATGCTGAGTTTTTCAATATTTGACAATGGATCAGGCCTATAATACAAATTATATCAATATATAGTATTTTTACTGATTATAATGTATTTCCATTTAATTGGTGGTGGAGAATAAAAGGAATTATTTTCCCTAAAGAAGCTGAACATACATACCAATATGATATTGTAATAAAGGAATTCAATGCTGTATTCGCTACCAGTTATAAGCACAATTGTGTTGATCAAGCCTACAAAACAGTAATTAACATCATACAGTGTTTTCCATGGTGATTTGTAAGTTACACAGCGTATTTCAGATCATATACACTATGCCTTTTTCATATTATCAGATAGTCAGTGAAATAATTTCAGATCTCAAAAAACGGACTGAATCAATATTATTCTCACAGACAATGGTTACAATTACTTAATCTAGTGTGGATAAACATACATGTATCAACTCAGTCTTTCAGTGTAAACCTTACAATATCCAACCAGTATCTATATACCAATTTAAATTGTGGGTATGTAACCATATTGACAATACTGTGAAACCTAAGTGAGGATAGTTTTCTGCGCCTAGGCATAACATGATTTATTAGCATAAACCCTTTATCTATTGTTCTCAGCTGCAATACAATCACAGAGAACAATACAGCAGGCGATTATGTCATTACAGCAGGGGATAAAGTTAAAACTAGAATTTTTTTCTCCCCCAAGCCAAAACAGTCTCTGGTGCCCCCCTCCCCCCCCCCCCCCCATAATTGCCACCAGCAAAGTAATGAACCTGCGCGTGCCGCAAAAAAAAGGGGCGTATCATTGCTGAAATGGGTGTGGCTTTGCATAAAGGGGCGTGGTATTGGAGGAAAAGACTACCTTATATCCCAGTTTCGCAACCTGCACGCCCAGGCGTTGACCACCACAGGAAAAAAATAGTCCTGATTCATGCCTCTTACATTATTTGTTATTTTTTCTCCTTATAGTAATGCCCAATATACATTATGCCATATACTGCAATGGCCCTTAGACATTATACCACACTCATTAATGCCCATGACACAATATGCCACATATCGTAATGCCCCCGACACATTATGCCACACACGTAATGCCTATGACACATTATGCCACACATCGCAATGCCTATGACACATTATGCCACACATTGCAATGTTCGTTATACATTATGCTACACACTGCAATGCCCCTGAGACATTATAGCACATACAATGCCTGTGATACAGTACACCACACACAGTCATGCCTGTGACACATTATGACACACATCGCAATGCCCGTTATACATTACGCCAAACACTGCAATACCCCTGAGACATTATACCACATACCGCAATGCCTGTGATATAGTATACCATACACCGTAATGCCTGTGACACAGATCGTAATGCCCGTTATACCTTATGCCACACACCGCAATGCCCGTTATACATAATGCCACACACTGCAATACCCCTGAGACATTATACCACATACCACAATGCCCGTGATATAGTATACCACACACCGTGATGCCTGTGACACATTATGACACACACCGCAATGTCTGTGATACATTATGCCGTACACCGCAATGTCCGTGATACATTATGCCACACACCACAATGCCCATTACACATTAAGGCCTACAGTAAGGCTTACAATTACTTTTAAATTACCTGCTCATTGCCAGGGTTTTCATGCCCTTGGTTCCATGCACGGTGCCAGGGGTTTTCATGCTCAGGGTGTCATGCTCGTTGCCAGGGGTTTCATGCACTAGGTGTTATGCTTGTTGCCAGAGGTATCATGTGCTGGGTATAAAGATCATTGCCAGGGGTTTCATGCACTGGGTGTCATGCTTGTTGCTAAGGGGTAATGCTGGTTGCCAGGGATTTCATGCACTGAGTGTTGTGCTTGTTACCAGGGGGGTAATGCTTGTTGCTAGGGCTGTGCTCCCAGTGCCACATATGCCCCCAGTGCCAGATATTCCCCCACAGTGCCAGATAAAAATATGCCCCCATAGTGCCAGAAACACATTTGCCCCCAGTGCCAGATATGCCCCTCACAGTGCCAGATACACATATGCCCCCAGTGCCCCATATGCCCCCCCATGTCAGTAACACATATACCCCCCAGTGCCAAATATGCCCCCCCCCCAGTGCCAGGTACACACCCTTCCCTGCTGCTGTGAGTCTGGGG
Source organism: Pseudophryne corroboree (assembly GCF_028390025.1). Taxonomy (NCBI): domain Eukaryota; kingdom Metazoa; phylum Chordata; class Amphibia; order Anura; family Myobatrachidae; genus Pseudophryne; species Pseudophryne corroboree. The sequence goes on along the minus strand of NC_086455.1, from coordinate 137,138,022 downwards.
AGGAGCCGGAGGGCACAGCGTGCACCTCTCCTGGCTGTGTCCGCCCTGTGTCTCCAGCGGCATGTCTGTCAAATAAAGTGACGGTTCGTGAGCTCTGATTGGCTCACGAACCGGCACTTCATTTAACAGACACGCCGCCACCGCCGCCGGAGGCCCAGGAGGGACACAAAGAAGAGGAGCACATGTGCCCTCCGGCTCCTTCCCAAAACTCCCAGCAGCAGTCAGTGGCGGTGGCACCCCCACAGCCCTGCACCTCCAAGTTACCGCAGTGGCTGCGGGGGCAGGAGTCACGCCACTGAATATATATATATACATACAGTATATATATATATATATATATACACATATACAGTATATATATATATATATATATATATATAGATAGATAGATAGATAGATAGATAGATAGATAAATATATATATATATATATATACATACAGTATGCTAGTGTGAGGATGTACCTGGAGGGGATCCAGTCGGGATCCAGTCAGGATCCCGTCTGTCGGGATCTCGGCAGTCAGAATACTGACACCGGAATCCCAACACTATTCAGCATCTAGAATAGGTTCACCATCTTAGTGCCGGAACACCGTGAATTGGGATGCCAAATGAGAACACACAGCTGCCCTGGAGAGATAGACTGCAGGGGGAGGGGGGGTTTAAGTTTGGGGGAGTCATTTTTAGGCTGCGGGGAGGGGGCTAGGGTTAGGCACCCCCCAGGGAGGGTTATGGTTAGGCTGCGGGGGGGGGGGGATGGGGTGAGGGATAGCTTTAATCTGAGGGCAATGGAGGTTAGGGTTAGGCACCACTGCCGGGGGTTAGGCTGCGTGGTGGGGGGTAGGTTTTGGCTACATATTTAGCATATTTTGCAAACCGGCAAGCTGTGAAAATAATATATGCAGTGGAGCTGCAGATTTTGTGATCACGTCCATTTTGAATGTTCATACTGTATAAGGACATTCATTCATAAAATCTCCTAAATGTGAAAAAATATCTCAACTGTGATCAAGAAATGAAGTACATGAAAATATCAGAAAGAGCTAGTAACACAACTCTCTAATATACCATTTACATATACAGTACTGTGTAATCATAATGACTTTAAGAAAACAGGTCAGATTAGTCCCAATAGTGTAACAGTTTTAATTGGTGAATCCACCTTGATCCCCTATGGATTAGCTGTTTATTGTGATTACACTCTCTCCTATGTGGTGTGACATATATATATAGAACCCCAGGTGTAGTTCTTCCCAGCTGATTAAGCAGCAATTCTCTGTGTGTTGTGACTGCTGTCTCCATTGCTGATTTATCAGTCTGTATTGTGTTGTTTTCTTCAGGTGTGAAGTAGTGTTGACCTGTTGGTGCATAAATCACTGTTAGCTCACTTAAAGCAAATGACCAGTCAGAAAAATTTTACGTCAGGGTTCTGTGTTGTGTACAATTGTTGTTTTAGTAAGGTACTGTAAGGCAAACTACAGTTTTATTCAGGCTAGGGGTCATGCAGCAGGAGAATATTTGTTACAGGAGATGGCAGACATTGATGTGTCAACAGATGACAAAACACTCAGCCCTGGGCTTTTCGTTGGTGAGTGCACTCTGCCCTATCTGTCCTTTTCTGTTTCCCTCCCAAACTTGGTGAGCTAGAGTGTATTATATGCAGGCAAAAGACAAGCCTTTTCCTTGAGCATGACAGAGTTTATAGACAAATCAGGGTATAGTATCTTAGTCTTTTGCAAAAGTGATGACAATTCACCCAACCTGGTAGCTGGATACGGTTGTCCCAACCTCTTTCCAGAGAGATTGTTGTCTTACAGCAGCATATCAGAATATAGGGTCTATGTACGATTGGCCTGCATGCAGGCTCAATCTAGCAGCGGCGATAGCGATGTGCGGGTCCGCGCATCGCTATCGCTGAGGGGGCTACACACGAGTGATCTGTGCTTAAAATCTAAGCAATCTAGTCATATTGCTTAGATTTTAAGCATGGATCGCTCCGTGAGTAACCCCTTAAGCCTTGCAGGGAGATAAAGTGGACGGAGACAAAGTACCAGCCAATCAGCTACTAACTGTCATTTTTCAAACACAGCCTGTTGACATGGCAGTTCAAATCTGATTGGCTGGTACTTTATCTCCATCCTGGCTTAGTAAATAGACCCCTATCTCTTTACCTTACAGAAGTGAAACACCCTGCTCTGGAAAAACTGCAATGAGCACAAGTTTCCTCCCAGGAAACAGCTGTCAATTGGTAAGTCCCCCATTTATCTCCCCCTACTTTAGGTAAAATACAGCATATAAACATTGTTTAGAGACTAGGCAATGTAATCAAAAGTCTTCAAATCCAAATAATAAACAAACATTGGTAGGGATTGGTAGTTCACATCTTAGTTTAATATTTATCGGGCCGACCTCCCGATCCCATAGAAGCCCATACACACATACAGTATATCATTCATGGCAGTTTTGTATATGTGTCAGTAGCAGATCAAGCCGGGGATACACTGTTCTGCTGATCGGGAGCGTTAACCCGATCAGCAGGGTGACTGTACATGTGTGTACCCAGCTTTTGTGTACTCTTTTTCAAGACTGCTCTACTCTCCATATCTTTGTGTAGGTTTCATAAATCACAGTATAAAACAGATTCATTTACCAATCTTGATATTTTTTAATATGGGAGGACAAACTATTCAATCAAAAACTTCATACGTGTGTGTCAATTTGACTGGATTAACCTCTCAGAAAGATTTAAACAACATAGGGTCTCTGCAATGGGATGTAGTTGCTTTACGAGCGGTCAGAATCCTGGCGGTCAGAATACAGATGCCGGAATCCAGACCACCTACAATGCCGGCAGCCGGAATGCAAACAAGGGCTATTCCAACTCGTGGGTGTCCACAACACCTATAGAGTGGGAATACAACCTGTGACGAGTGCATCGAGCCCACAAGGGGCTCCGTTGCGCTCGTCCCCCCACCCACCACCATTCGGCAAGCTGGAATCCCATGGTTGGGATGCTGACCTCCGGGATCCCGACTGCCGGCATTATAGACCCAACCCCTCTGCAACACAATTTTTTAATGTACCAAATTGGACATACCTTAGTATACTTCAAACATAAGCATATAGGGGTGAAAAGTACAGCAAACATAAAGAAGATACAAAAGGAGAAATGTTCAACAACCTAACAATAAGAAAATAAATTCCAATTTTGAGAAAGAAGGAAACTATAGTGCAGTGCTTGCAATCCCCTTACTGTAGCATTCTCATTGTTATCCTGGTAGCCACACAAATCCATTTACTGTATGTTTGTAAAAGTTGCAAAGAATTTTCTTAACTGAATATTATTTTGCCAAAGCCACAGATACAGTACTTGGCAGCTCTGACTTTGAGAGCTGCATTTAAAAGGGCAATAGTATACAATATATACAGTAACCAAGCCAAGACTGATTTTGTGTGTAGGTTGAACTTGATGGACAAATTGTCTTTATTCAACATTAGATACTATGTTATTATTATTACTATTATTATTATTATTATTATTATTATTATTATTATTATCATCATCATTTTAAATCCAGCCCTCATAGCCACAGTGAGATTTGGCATCTTTAAAACATATATCTTTAGAAAATATAAACAAAATACATTCTCAGTTGGTTAATGAGAAAAAAAACCTCACTTTCCCATTGAAATAAGAGCATATTTTAAATACTAGGGTGAACAAGATTTAATCCAAGATTAATACTCTGCCAATGACCTTTGTTGTTACTTATCTCTTCATGGCAAACAATTGCTTATTCTATAATCTCTGGGCCTAATTCTGACTTGGACGCTAACCCGATGGTTAGTGTACAAGTCCGATGGTGGGTAGACTGCATATGTGCATGACCCATTCTGTACACGTGCAGAACTGGTCCTGCATCCTCGCATGCAGTGCACCCTAAACCCCAGCCTGATTGACAGGCAGAGGCCATTTGGGGGCAGGAGTGGGGTGGCGGCATGGTCTGTTCCTCAAAACGGAGGCTTGTTGCCTCCTTTTGCAGGAGTGATGAGGTCAGTGTCTGCATCTGACCTTGGCTATAAACCTGAGACCTGAAGGTTACTCAGATGACCGATGGTCACTCAGTGTAATCTGATGGTGCATCCTGACACACACCAGCAGATCACTGAAGCAGTCAGGAGGACTCTATTATTACCAGATGTCTCCTGCTGCAGGATGCTGACGCTCTAAATACTAGTGCCAGAATCCCAACACATGGGCAAAATGCTGGTGTCGGAACTCCGACAACACTTGGAATACCGATGCCGGAATCCACACCACAGGCATTCTAAAAAGGGAGGGTTAGGCTGCGCGGAGGGGGAGTTGGGGTTAGTCACCAATGGGAGGGTTAGGGTTAGGCAGTGGGGAAGGTAGTGTTAGAGTTAGGGTATGGGGAGGTGGGTTAGGTTTAGGCAACAAGGGACAGTTAGAACTTGGCTGCTGGGGGGGGGGAGGTTAGGCAGGGCCGGATTAAGGGCCACATGGGCCTGGAGCTAAAAATGTTGAAGGGCCTATACTATACTGAGAAGGAGAGGATCTGTGACCAGTGCTGTGTGAATGTGGCAAGAGCCATGTGGGCGTGTACACCCTATACACCAGACCTGGCCAACCTGTGGCTCTCCAGCTGTTGTGAAACTACAAGTCCCAACATTCCTTGCTACAGTTTTACAATTAGGAAATGCTAAAATTGTGGAAGGGCATGCTGGGTTGTGTAGTTTCACAACAGCTGGAGAGCCAAAGGTTGGCCAGGCCTGCTATACACTATGAGCACCACTGTCTTCCTAAATACATAAATAGGCAGCGTCACCACTAGCAGCATGAAGCTGGGTTGGTGAAGAATATACCTGCTTGGCTGACACTGTGTAATCCCGGGTGCCAATGTCATGTGGTGCGGAGAGGGTCTGTCCCTCTCATCCCTCCTCCCAGCAACAGTATGCATCGGAACTAAGGTCAGATCTCCTATCTGACCTGTGTGTCTGGAAAAATAGTAACTCCATCCACCCCAGGTCACCAAGCTCAGCCAGGCAAAGAATGGAGATACAGCAAGTGCAGACAGGCTGTGTCAGGCGGCACCTGCGACCCCTCTGCTGCTTTCCCTGGGATAGAGCACACAGTATAAATACTGTATCTGACTGCACTGCTCATAAGGTAAGCTGGTCACAGATAGTTCCACCTTTACTTAAACCACCCCGCCTTCCCAGCTTTAACTTTACATCCACTACCACCCTTTCCAGCTGACCGATATTTGCTTTTATTAATCTAATGAAGGAGCTCAGGCAGGCTGAACAGGCTGTACATGTGTGAATTAGAATAGGCTTTAACACACAATTTTGGGCGTTTATTGAAACAAGAAAGGAATAAACAGCTGAGCAGACACTTTTTCTTTTCTTTTATTATTCACATTTTCTTCATCTTTCAGCACATTTCTGTCATATTTCAAATAAGTTTTAACAAAAAAATATTTTTCGCTAAAATATGAAGTTCCGCAAGATGGCAATTTTTAAATGCATTAATAAAAGTTAAATATCTCTGCACATGTTACATCTGCCCCATATGCAGTGCAGCATGGTTTTGCCCAATTGCAACTTGTTTTGTTTGCTAACAAGACTGATTAAGGCCCACAGATAACTAATTGGTTGTTCAAAGTAGTTACTTTAGTTACAATTTTCAAAAAGAAAAAAAATTTAACCCTACAATGTTGTTTTTGTTGTAATTGATTTATTTTTATTTTTATTTCTTTACAGAAATCTAGTGTGAAAATGGCTCAAGTTAACAATACAGTTGTCACTGAATTTATTTTTTTAGCATTTCAAGAGCTTCATCAATTCCAGGTTTTGCTTTTCATTGTGATTTTGCTAATATACAACACATGCATTGTTGGGAACATGCTCATATATTTGCTAATTAAGTTTGACCTTTCCCTTCATACGCCAATGTACTTTTTTATCAGTACGTTTGCCATCTTGGAAATTATTTTTGTCTCTGTCATTGTCCCCAAACTTTTGGATATCCTCATTGCAGGTAAAAACAGGATATCTTTTGTTGGCTGCTTTACACAAATGTACTGTGCTGACACCACGGGGATAGTTGAATGTTACCTCCTGGCTATTATGGTCTTTGACAGGCACTTAGCCATCACTAACCCTTTGCGTTATTCTGCTGTAATGAGCCAAGCATATATAAAGCTTGCAATATTCCCATGGATTGTCGGTTTTGTTGCTGCTTCCGTCCCCACTGTCTTCACAGCTCGCTTAGAATTCTGTGGTTCTAATATGATCAACCATTTCTTCTGTGACTTGGTTCCACTGCAGAGTTTAGCATGTTCTGATCCCTTCATCAGCAATTTGGTTACAAGCACAACAGCCATCTTTGTAGTGATTTTCCCCTTTATCATAATTATAGTGTTCTATACACATATCATAATCACAATCATGAAGATCAAGAGTGGTAGAGGTAAATATAAAGCCTTCTCCACTTGTTCTTCACACCTTTTTGTAGCCAGTCTTTTTTTTGGTACAGGCATCATTGTTTATGTAAACCCAAACGGTGGCAGAAATGAAAAATCCTTTGCCCTAATATACAAAGTTGTCACCCCATTGTTGAATCCTTTTATATATACATTGAGAAACAAAGATGTGAAGATAGCTTTCTTGAAAAATTTTAGCATTATCAGTAAGATGGCAAGAGGAAAATGAGAATACGTGAAGTAAAGCTGACTATGCTTTTCAAGATACAGTATGTTTTATAGGGTATGCCAGTTGTTCCCAAACTGTGTGCCTAGGCACCCTGGGGTGCATCAGAACACTTGCAGGGGTGCCTTGGATTGGTGGTCCAGGACCAATCAAAATTATTTCTGGTCAATGTAATAGGCAAAAACAGTGCTGGTGGCTGCCAATCATAAAATATGTGGACAAACAGAAGCAAATCTTGTTCCTCACCACATAATGGAACCTAAAGATGACATATAAATACAATCTTTGATTTAATATTTATTACAAAATTTCTCGCTAATAAATTTTTGTCCTAGGGGGTGCCATGAATAAAATGCTGATACTCTAGGGTGCCATGATTCCAAAAAGTTTGGGAACCACTGGGGTATGCGATTGTTAGATCAACCACACTTAGCTTGACAGTCAATAGGTCAACCACTATTGGTTGACATGCATTAAGTAGACATGGCTAAAAGGTTGACATTGACAATCTGTCGACATGGCAAAGGTCGACACACATGAAAATGTTAACTTGAGTTACACTTTTTTTAAAAATTTGTTGAACTTTTTCATAATTTGCGATCCACCTGGACTACGATTGGGAATAGTAACCTGTGCAGAGTGCAGAGGTAGCGGAACAAGACACCTTGGGGGTCATTCTGAGTTGATCGCTTGCTAGCAGTTTTTAGCAGCCGTGCAAACGCATTGTCGCCGCCCACTGGGGAGTGTATTTTTGCTTTGCAGAAGTGCGAATGCTTGTGCAGCAGAGCGCTTGCAAAATCTTTTTGTGCAAAACAAGACCAGCCCTGTAGTTACTCTTCGTGTGCGTTGATTCTAACGATGGAGGGACGGCTTTTGATGTCACACACCTGCCCAGCGTTTGCCCAGCCACGCCTGCGTTTTTCCAGACACGCCTGCGTTTTTCCAGACACGCCTAGCACTCCCTGAAAACGGTCAGTTGCCACCCAGAAACGCCCACTTCATGTCAATCTTCCTGCGTTCGGCCGTGCGACTGGAATCTTCGTTAGACCCTGTGCAAACCCACGATGCTCATTGTACCTGTACGATGCGCCTGCGCATTGCGGTGCATACGCATGCGCAGAAATGCCAATTTTTAGCCTGATCACTGCGCTGCGAACAACGGCAGATAGCGATCAATTCGGAATGACCACTCCTTGTCCTAAGCATAGCGTGTGAAGTGAGCCATGCTAGGGGACGTGGTGCACTAATTGATGTTTCCACTGATTTTATGGAGTACAGAGTAAACAACACCAAAAAAAGTTACAAAAAAAACTTTTTTTTAGGAGCTTTTTCATGTCGACCTTTAATCCATATCCAAAGGACCTTTACTCCATATTGACCTTTTTCCTGTGTTGACTTAGTGCATGTTGTCCAATAGTCGTCATCCTAGTGACTAGTATCAACCTAGTTAGGGTCAACCCAATGATCCACACCCGTTTAATAGAGTTCTAATTCACAATAAAAGAAACAGTTTAGTGCCATCTCTGTACAAATACATTAATCCTTGTCCCATGTTTTGAAACCCAATGTTCTAAATCCATTGCCTCATAATACTCTGACTTTTAGCATTTTTATATTTGATTGGGAACTTAGGTGATCTTTGAGGTACATTACCTACAGTATCTCATGTAGAAATTTGGTATCCTCCTAAACACTAGGGAATAAATTTACTTAAGTGTGGGTTCACAAAAGTGGATCCCTTGCCCATAGCAACCGGATTCTACTTATTTACCTAGCACCTTATAGAAGATAATAGCTAGAATCTGATTGGTTGCTATGGGCAACATCTCTACTTTTGTAAATCCGCACTTTAGTATATACAGTATACCCTACGGGGTAGATTCTAAAATGGGAGCAAATAAAATAAGCAAGTCACTTTGTATGTGGAACAAACCATGTTGCAATGCAAGGGGTACAAATAATTTTTTTATTTATTTTTTTGCATGCAGGGTACATACTGGTTGCTATTTCATGTAGCCCACAAATACTAGACAGCTTTATTTTTATGCTGCAATCTAGGTTGGAATTTGGATACACCGCACCTAAATATTTATGCATATTTGACTTCTGCCTATATGGGTTAGAATGGGGGAAGGGTGGTCAAAAGTGGGCATTTGAGAGGTACCAGTCATCAGGCACAGTAAAGTCAGTCACCATCTAAGGTTACCACTGTCTGTCAATGTCACTGTCAGAACAGATATAATATTCTGTCCAGGATGCTCCAACCTCCTCAATTCCCACTGCCTATTTCCACTCACCTCCAGGACCGTCCTTATACCAGCACCAGCTAGGTCTCTCCTCCCAGCACCTGCACCCAGCTCATACAATTTGCAGCTAGTTACTGTGGGCTGGCCCCTCCTCTGAGACCAGCTTTGTGTCCTTCTCACACCCACTTCATATATTCCTTAGATCTCCCTTCATCCCCTCCCCCCTGGAATCAAACACCCCTTCCCCCTTGTGTCCCCCTCTGGGAGACAGAATAAGGGGGGAACACAGGGGTAAAGTAACTCAAGCCCCCTTCTATTACAGCTGCAGTGCAATAAGTGAACTGTGAGCTGTAGAAATGTAAAAGGTGAGGGGGTTGAGTTGGAGGTGGGCAGGCTGGGCTACATGCCACTTTCCCTGTTTGCTGTCAGTGCCAGAATCCTGGGAGAGAGGAGATGAGGAAACAGGAGCAGCTGCAGTATGCCTAGTGATGTGTATAAGGGCGTGACCATAATGTATGTATGTGTGTGACTGTATGTATGTGACTATGTGTTTGACTGCATGTGACTATGTATGTTACAGTATGTATATATTATGGTTATACTGTAAGTGTGGGACTGTATGTGTTTGGCTGTATGTCTGGGTATATGTTTAAGACTGTAACTGTATGTATGTGCATGTGACTATATATTGGTAACTGTCTATATGTACTGTATGTGTATATGACTGTATGTACAGTATATGTATATGTGTGTGACTATATGTATGTGTTATGTATGAATATGCCCTCCTCCAATCATTATTTTGGTGGGCAGGCTTTTTTTTGGGGTACTGCTCCACCTGTTGGCTGGAGGAAAAATGTCAGTGGAAGGGACAATGACCCAATCCCACGTCTCAAATGCTGTTCTTTAGGGCATTCCAAAGACTTAGGGCCTAATTCAGACATGATGGTAGATGTGCACATCTACGATCAGTCACACAGACATCTACTACCTGAAGGTAAGTCACTCACATGTTACATTTAGTTTTCTATTTCTTGTGTATAAAATTCAATAAATAATGAATGGGCCCCTTATTGTTGTAATTTTATTCTAATACACTGTTATCTGCATTCCCCATAGTGTCCTCTATACTGTTTTAAACATGAATATGTGCTTATATGTATAGAAAGATACGATAGATAGATAGATAGATAGATAGATAGATAGATAGATAGATAGATAGATAGATAGATAGATAGATAGATAGATAGAGCTATATATATATATATATATATATATATATATATATACACGGTCGAGTCACATTATTATGTCCACCTCCTATATTTGACATCGGCAACGTGTAGCCCTTGAAGTACCAGTATGTGCTGGCTTGGTGGGTATATAAGGTGATTTGATAGGCTGTTTGGCACATATCACTTGTTACTGTCATGGGTGAAAAGGGCGATTTATTCCACTTGCAAAAAGGGATGATTATTGGCTTTCAGGTCAAGGGTGGCAGTATTTCTGAAATAGAGCATTTTGTGAACTGTCCCTGTGCTGATGTAGTGAAGGTGTAACGTGACTGCTCAATTGGTACCATTGCGAATAACTGATATGGAAACTGCGGAGCACAATGTACCATCGATGTGAGAGGTGAACGTCGGCTATGAAGGTGCGTGAGGGCCGACAGACACGCTATCCTGAAAAGCTCACCGTGAAATTATACCTGTGCCAAACTACCAACACCTTATTGAGTCACTCCCAGCCAGTCTAGCTGCTGCCCTTGCTGCACATGGTGGTTACTCTGGCTGTTAGCTGGTGGTCATAATATGTGACTCAACCATGTATCTGAACACTAAACAGTTTTTATTAAGCTTGTTTTAACAGCTCTTTAAATTTCTTCTAAATGGATAGGACTAACTTATAGCATACTGCCACTATCTTATGTAGGTTTTTTAAATGTTTTATGTTTTGTAATTCTTTTTTGTTAGACTATATTTTTAGAATTGATTCATAGGTCTTGACTCTATGAACCTAATTATTATCACTATCCAATTGGATGTTTTAAATTCTGTCTTCTGAAGAAACCACTTATACTACTGGGAGGCAGTCAATTTACCGGTTGTCAGAATCCCGGCTGTCAGGAGACCGATGCCGGAATCCCGACACCTGGTGAAATGCTGGTGGTCGGGCCGAAATCCCCACTTGTGTGGTGGTCCATGCCACCACCCGAGGAGGAATATAACATCACCACCGGGCCTGAAGCATGGCGAGCGCAGCGAGCCTATGAGGGGACACGCTGCACTCGCCACCGGTATTCTGGCTGTCGGTTTGCCGACAGCAGAGATACAGTATCTTACTGATCCCAGCTACTATGTGGAGAAATGAGGCATTGACATACTGACGCATTTCCCATTGTAGAGTTGCTGTGGTTGCAAAATGTTACTTGCTACTGTGGCAGCTGTCAGGCCCGTAACTAGGTGTGTGCAGAGGGGGCACCGCACATAGAGCTGCAGGGTAGGGGGCGCTGTTGGCGGCACTTGTCTATTATCTGTTTTAATTACATTCGCTTGCAGCTTCTCCTAACCGCCCCTGTCTCCTACCCTTAGCCCTTCTGTCGCTAATACCTACACAACATTCATTAACTCAATTTGAGATGTCTTTGTTATTCAGTCACATGGGATTCAAACCCATTACCTGTAACATTGCAGTCAGACAATCTATTCATTGAGCTATCTGCTTTTACATAGGAAGCTAGATAATTCCAAGCTAGAGAATTTTTTTATGCCAGTATATTGACATGTGTTATTTAATAAAGGGTATTGTAACTGAATAACAATGAGCTCCCAAGTTAAGTGCATGAATGTGGTATAAAGAGGAATTGTGTCCGAATCCATTTTTTTGCAGTGGCCTATAAATGTGTGTGTATTATTTATATATAATATATTTTATTATATATTATATTTAAAATGTATGAAAGGGCAATATAGCATGGGCCTCCCCTGGTATCAGTCTAGTCATGCCCCTTCCGCACAAGGCATGTTCCTTATGTCCCTACTGGAAAAAATGGGGGGGGGGGGGGGGCGCAATTCTCTCTCTTTGGCACAGGGCACCAAAAAGTCTAGCAATGGCTCTGGCAACTGTTTATAGTATAATGCATTTTTGACAGCGCATAGTGCCGCAAGAATACATCAATACTATGAGACTGGAGAGGACAATCTTGCAGTTCAGTGATTTTACAAAGAGAGTACTGTAGTCAATGTATATGAAGCGATATCTTGATAGCAAAAGATTATTCAAAACTCAACAGTGTTTTTTCTTATAAAATACATGCTAGTTACTTGAGCCACCTTACCCAGTTTGGGTTTCAACACTTTGTTGACATTGTGAGAAGCTAGGAAGGATAGTTACCCGGCCTGCATCATGGCATCAGCAGTTACAACCTGTCTGTGTGCAGTCACTGCAACAAAACCCACCTCTATTAGTATCGCTGGTTCTCCTATCTCTACATGGGTACAAAAGGAAATCATTTTTCTAGTAAACCATGGTAGGTTATTAAATTAGATTCTAGTTCATCTGCAGTACCCTAGCTGAAATTCTGTGTATTGATCTTTCTGCTCTATGCCTGAACTTGGCTTTTGCTTAGCTCTTCTGTACCCCTGCAGTTCAAAATCCTATGTATCAGATCCTGGACTGTGTTTTGGACTGTGCCCTTAAGCTGGGCACACACTTAGTGATGTGTACCCAACCCAACCCAATATTGCCGCCAGGACCTGTCATGCGGCAAGAGCATACACGCTTGCCGATGCCGTGTCCAAAGAGTGAGGGGGGAGCCACATGACATTCTGCAGAATGTGGGAGCACGCATATCATGGGTACTCACTAGATGATGTACCTGATATGTGGCTCTGATCTGTGGTATTGGGCAACATATTGGGGGTCATTCCGAGTTGATAGCTCGCTAGCTAATTTTAGCAGCTGTGCAAACGCTATGCCGCCGCCCACTGGGAGTGTATTTTAGCTTAGCAGACGTGCAAACGGTTGTATCGCAGAGCGCCTGCAAACATTTTTGTGTAGTTTCAGAGTAGCTCAAAACCTACTCGGCACTTGCGATCACTTCAGACTATTCAGTTCCGGATTTGCCGTCACACACCTGCCCAGCGTTCGGCCAGCCACACCTTCGGTTTTCATGGCACGCGTACGCGCACTCCCTGAAAACGGTCATTTGCCACCCAGAAACATCCACTTCATGTCAATCACTCTGCGGCAAGCAGTGCGACTGAAATGCATCGCTAGACCCTGTGCAAAACTACATCGTTCGTTGTACCTGTCCGTCACAGGTGTGCATTGCGCCGCATACGCATGCTCAGAACTGCCGATTTTTAGCCTGATCGATGCGCTGCGAACAAATTCAGCTAGCAATCAACTCAGAATGATCCCCATTGTCCAGTGTGTACCCAGCTTTAGTGTCGTTGGCAGATTTCAGTGTGGTGCTGCAATTCAAAAAGTTCAATCAGAACATCTGAGTTATTCAGCATTATATAAGAAAGAATTAAGCAGTCAGAGAAAAGGACAAGTGTTTAACACCAGCTAGTTAGGATATAGGTGGTCATTCCGAGTTGTTCCCTCGTTATTTTTCTTTCACAACGGAGCGATTAGTCACTAATGCGCATGCGCAATGTCCGCAGTGCGACTGCGCCAAGTAAATTTGCTATGCAGTTAGGTATTTTACTCACGGCATTACGAGGTTTTTTCTTCGTTCTGGTGATCGTAATGTGATTGACAGGAAGTGGGTGTTTCTGGGCGGAAAAAGGCCGTTTTATGGGTGTGTGCGAAAAAACGCTGGCGTTTCTGGGAAAAACGCGGGAGTGGCTGGAGAAACGGGGGAGTGTCTGGGCGAACGCTGGGTGTGTTTGTGACGTCAAACCAGCAACGAAACTGACTGAATTGATCGCAGTGGCAGAGTAAGTGTGGAGCTACTCAGAAACTGCTAAGAACTGTCTATTCGCAATTCTGCTAATCTAAACATCCTAGTGATATTTGGTGGACCCCCTTCTTTTAAAGTAAAGCATTCATTACCTTCAAAACCAGAAATAAAGACACGGAGACTTGAATTTTGGCAGAAAAATTGCTAGCTATTTATTTGACCCTAACCAGTAGCAAACCTGTAATAGAAAATTTTATTAAGATGCCGATCCAGCCGGCATATGGTGGCAGCAAAAAGAACGGCTCTATTAACCTAAATTAACCTTAAAATACTAAAAATTCGAGACCATCCTAATTTTACTACAACTATCACAAACCGGTAATAGGTGACAACTCAACCCCCACAGTGACTACCCACCGCTCCTGGGTGCCCTGCCGCTGCCTTCCCGGACGGGTGGTCAAGCGGCCAATAAGTCGATGGAGGTGAGTGCACCTAAACCACACCAAACTGTAAAACACTACAGCTTACCATACAAATACAAACTGCCGTTCTTTTCCGCCAACAGCGAAAGACTCCTTCCCAGAGTCTCCTGCAACACTAGGAACAGATCCTCCAGGAAAAGCATCATCCCCTCACTGGATAGATGCATACCATCAGGCCGAAAAAGGTGACTGTCTCTGAACCGAATCCTAGGGTGGCGAACCACTTGGCCTCCGTGGGACAACACCCACTTCGCCACCGCCCCATTCACCTTCTGCCTGGCCTCTTCAATTTCGCGACCATCCGCCACACCTTGCCAACTCAACCTTGGCACCATCAAGGAGAATACCAATACTGAATTGGTCCATGCTGCGGCCAAACTTGCCAGATCCTGTATCATGGCCCACCGCATCTCCAAAGAAGTCCTCTTCCCCAGGTCGTTGCCACCTAAATGGACAACCAACACCCTAGGGCTCCATGCTTGCTGGCCTGACTCACTAGTCTACTTCTCAACTCCGTCCACATCATCCCTTGCCAACCAAGCCAACGAACTCCTCGAGCCCTAGGAAACATCTGTGCCCCCTCCGAGGCCAAAACTGGGCGGCCCAATACACATAAGAGTGGCCAACCACCCAAATAGGCAAGTCATCTTCCAACCAACCTGAAGAGGAGGAAAAGGGGTAAAAGTGGTTACTAATCATCTATACCATTGTTTAATTTACTGCATTAACCTGAAGGATCTGCCAAAAAGAAAAATTTTGTTTCCGTATATTGCAGCAGTCCCGGCCTAGCCGATCTGCACGAGCTTCCAGCCAATTTGAAGCAGAACATGAACACACAAATGGGAAAGATGAAAACAAAATTAAGAAATAAACAAAAAAAGGGGGGGGAGGGGGGGGTAAAAAAGGGGTAAAACATGTAATAACTCAGCTGGAGGTGAAAGCGTAAAGACCTGCTGAGGGACTCTGATTAGAACAGATTAGCCGAATTGTGGATTAGAATTCAGTCCGTCAAGTCAGGCAAAAAATCGCAAAATAACTCCAGACCCCCGCTGCCGGCTCATGCCCGCAACGGCGAGTAGCTAATCCCTGAGTAGGCTAAAAGGGGGGAAGACAAACACACGCACAACACCATAACGTACTGAACTGTACAACATGACTGAACAACTGTAATTAAACAACAAACTACGCGCGAGCCAACATCTCATGCAACGGGGCGAATATATCGTCTGTAACTTGACGACTTCCATCGCCCCACCGCCTGGACCTCGTCCATGGAAAATCCCGCCGCCGCAGCCGACGCCGCAGCCCCTATGCGGAAGGAATGCATCCCGAACGCAGCGGGTGGAAGGCCCAAGCTCGCAAGACAGCGACCCAGCATCCAATGAAATTGATACTTCGTCACCAGCAGCCCGTCATCATGCAGCAGCCATGACCCCCGACCGCCGGGCCGTACTGCCGCATACTACCCTGCCACACTTACTGGGCAAATGCTCCCATCCAGTGCCGGAACCAAGGTGACCCAACGACCTCTCCCCACTTGGTCCGTCTTAGAGCGACGCCATCCGCAAAGCAAGGACCTCTCACCCACCACCACGTCCTCGACCAGCATGCGCGAATCTGCTCGCTTAGAAGGCGCCACCAATTCCGAAACCCTAAAGGCTCCGTGGTAAGCCATTGAGAACGCCAAACTGAACAACAGCGACTCAAACCTGGACGATGCGACACCTCCTACCGCCCTGATAACAGCCGGCAACAAGGCCGCATCAATGGGCCGCCTCCTGTCAGGCGGCGTCGGCGCGACTCGCGCCCATCCTTTCATTGTCGTCAGCAGAATCCCACTCTTAGTCACGTCGGTGACGCCCTTTATTTTGCTGAAAACTAAATCCCAGCCAAGTATCGGGATACCACCGCTCTGGACCTACCCGAAACAATCAGCTGCCAAATAAAAGAAAGCATAATCCGATGCCCGCTCTTAACTTGCGAATTTCATCCTTGCACAAACTCCTCCCATTCGCTCCAAGCTTGCCTGTAAGCCTTAAGCGTGGTTGGCGCGACTGACCGCAACGCTAGACCCTCCAGTCCGGCCCGATCACCTGCCAAACATAACCGGGACAATGAAAACCATGCTCGTCGGCCTCGGGTGCCAACGAACAAAATCTTTCCCACTGCCCTCGTGATAACGCGTCAGCAATTCCGTTCTCTAGCCCCGGCACGTGCTGCGCGCGGAACCACACGTTCCGACGAAGGCATGTCAACAGCAACTGCCCCAGCACCCGCAGAACGACCAGCGACTTCGCCCTCTGGTTATTTATCGCATGCACCACGCCCAGATTGTCACATCTAAACAAGATGCTGCAATGAGCCAGCCGATCGCCCCATACCTCCAGTGCTACCATAATGGGGAAAAGCTCCAGCAGCAAAAGGTCCTTAGTTAAACCTTCGCGATGCCATTCCACCGGCCACGAGGCCGCGCACCAAGATTCCTCCAGATAGCAACCGAATCCAGAGGCACCCGCTGCATAGGTGAACAGCTGCAACCGAGCGCTGTCCACCATTGGGGCCTGCCATATACACACCCCGTTGAAGTCCTCTAGGAACGAGGCCCATACGGCCAAATCCCTCTTGATCTCTGAGGACAAACGCACAAAATGGTGTGGTCTGACACACCCCGCAGTCGCCCTTTTTAGCTTCCGGCAGAAAGCCCTGCCCATCGGGATTACCCGACAAGCAAAGTTCAACATGCCCAGCAAGGACTGCGCCTGCCGCAGTGTGACCTTACGCGACCCCTCAAACCGGCAAATAGCGTCGCGGAGCTTCACCACCTTGTCCCGAGGCAGCCGACACGATCCTGCCACCGTGTCAATCTCAATCCCCAAACAGGACAAACAGGAGGA
Source organism: Pseudophryne corroboree (assembly GCF_028390025.1). Lineage (NCBI taxonomy): Eukaryota > Metazoa > Chordata > Amphibia > Anura > Myobatrachidae > Pseudophryne > Pseudophryne corroboree. Next base: position 137,120,761 of record NC_086455.1, on the reverse strand, counting down.
CGGGCCCTCTGTTCTATCCTCGGCTACCGGAACGCCGAAGTGGAAAAACAGCGCTCGGATGCTGAAAAGCAAGTTGCCGCACCGTGGTGAATTTGCCGGACCCGCGCACAGGAAGTCATCGAGGTAATGTGCTACCCCGTGACCCCCTGACGAAGACTCCACGCACCAATGTAGAAACGTGCTAAAACGCTCGAAAAATGAGCATGAAACGGAACATCCCATCGGCAAACATTTGTCGATGAAATACTCTGCTCCGATCCGGAAACCCATAAAACGGAACGAGTCCGGATGTAATGGCAGTAACCGAAAAACGGACTCAACATCGATCTTAGCCATGAGGGCCCCAGTCCCGTAACCGCGGACCATCTCCAACGCTTCGTCAAACGACTGATACACCACCGAGCAATGAGCCGGCGGTATTGCGTCGTTGACCGACGCCCCCGACGGGTAAGAAAGATGCTGAATGAGCCGGAAAGTGCCTGGAGTCTTCTTGGGAACCACCCCCACTGGAGAGATGACCAAGTCATCCACCGGGGGTGATAGGAACGGTCCCTCCATCCTGCCCAACCTGACCTCTTTATCCACTTTCTCCCTCAGTACTAACGGCAAGGCTCGGGCAGACTGGAGGTTCCGCTGGGCCCGCACGGACACCTCGCTCGCAACAGGCAAGCGAAACCCAAACTGAAAACCGGAAAACAAAAATTGTGCATCCTCCCTATTCGGATACCAGTCAAACCACCGGCCCATAGTTTCCAACTTAATTGGTGTTGGTGCTCTGCGGAGCGCTCCCGCCCGCGGCTGGCCTGGGGTAAGTTGGCTTAACCCGGGCACCCTGCCGACTGCCTTTGAAGCAGGAGGAGGCTGGGTGGGATCCGCCACGCTGCAGGCATGAGTGTCGAAAACGACACTGTTTGCCGAAGGAACACGCCGCGTTGTTAAACGCGAAACATTTTCATTTTGTGGCGGCTCGCCCCCCTGCGCGGACTGCCGATCAACCCGGCTTGGCTAACCCGCCGTCCGCCCCCGGCTTCCGGGGCTCCTCAGCCTGTTGCGAAGCCCGCGTGACCTTGAGCCAGACCTCAACGTCCTTGAACCCAAAATCCATGACCTGCAAACCGTCCTGCTTTTCCCTGAATTCCTGGTCGTACTTACGCCATTCCGAACCCGAAGACGTGCGCTGCATGTCATGCACGAGATGCAGGTACCGAATTATGTTAACGTGCTCGTTCGGCCTGTCCTCCAGGTAACACGCCGCGAAGACCCAAAACCCGGCCAGCCAATTATCGAAGGTACAGAATGCCTCAGCCCCAATGCCCTTCTTTGCGACCGCCGCCTTATACTCCTTCTTCGCGTCCTTCGTCAAGACGAACACATCCACGAAGTCCCCCCTGCGAATCTTCCTGCGGCAACTATCTCGCAGCCCTCGCATTACAGCAGTATAGTCGCAGCGCACGACACCGGGCAAATCGCGGCACTTCTTGGCCCTACGAGTTTCCTCGCTAAGCCGCTTGCATCTCTTACGCCTCTTCTGCTGGCCCGCTGCCCTCTTGGCAAATTTCGTCGCCCGCTTCCTCGCCCTAGTCGTGCTACTGACTTCGGACGCCTGCGACAACAGAGACGATGAAGAGGAGGAAGAGGAAGAACTACGAGGACTAGAGCTCGTGGAGGAACCCGATACCGACTGCACCACCTCACCTGATGCCGCCGACTGCCCCGACATGGAATCCTCCGGTGTGGCCAAACCGACGTCTTCCTCCTCGAACTCTGCCATCTCCTCTTCCCCGAGCTCCCCTGATGCTGTCGACTGTTCGGACTGGGAGTCCTCCAGTGTGGAAACTTCGAAATACTCCCATCGCTCACGTCCACCTCAACCTCTCCGCGATCACCTGAAAAAGAAGACAAAGTACGGGACCCGGAAACCACTCCCGGGGCCTGCCTAGCACTCCGGGGCAAAGACATCCCCACCTCGCGTCCGCGCTCCGTCCGTACTGGACAGTGTCCCAAAAGCGCCGCCCCCAGGAGACGGAAAGCGCATGCTATTCGCTGAGCCGCTGACCCCGGCTGTGTACCGGACGCCCTCGCTTCTGCGTGCGCGCCCGGGGATGCGGCTGCGGCCAATGGGCCCAATGCCGCCACCACCGTCGACAGAGCCGACGCCAACTCTCTGGAAGTCTCCTGACTTCCCCAAAAGTCACGGCCGGCACCAGCGGGAGCCCCACGCAGATGCCGGCGCACCTCTCCTGGCACGTCGGCCGGCAGGCGCCGATAAGGGACCCAACGGCCAATGCCCCGCCTGGCCTGCTGGTGATCCGCTGGCCCCCTTGACCACAATTGGCGTGGCCCCCCGCCAGTCATCTATCCTATCCTGTGCCTGCTGGCCCTCACTATCGCTGCTGTGCCTGCCACCGGCCCCCCTGCGCGTGCCCTCCCCCCGCAGGCCGGAGCTCTCTCTGTCTGCAGGGAAGGCACCTCTGTGGGGCTCAATGCTGCCGCGCCCTATCCTGGGACGACCCCCCCCGCCGCCGCTCCCCGCCGGCTGTAAGGGAGGCAGCAGGGGAGACGTAGAAACTGGCTAGTGATGGGTAGTTCATGAAAGATTAGTTCAAAATCAACTAATCTTCAAAGTGAAATAGTTTATTCAGTTCACAGCTTTGGCAAATATTAGTTGATCAGGAAGGAGGAGTCAGACACAGACACAGACACAGACAGAATAGAGCCAGCAGCTGCATTAGGCTTCTCACTGTCTCACTCACTTCACTGGATTTTCACTCCCTGAAACTGATGCTGTAAAATGAAAGGTAAAAGTACAACACAGCCCAGCAATACAGATCTAATAAATAAAATAGTATCTGCACTGCCTAGCCCAAGTCTATGTGTGTCTGTGAGTGAGCATGTGTGTCATGCTGCTCACCTTTCTGTGATATAATCACTGTCCTATTAGTCCAGATGTCCAAACACTTGCTGCTGCTTCTGGTACTACTTACTTCTGTGCATACTGCTGTGCAAAATCTTCTGCTGGGTGTTGTGAAACTCCTCCCTACATGCTGATACAGCAGCACTGGTGTTATTCAGCTCTCACTCAGCAATACTCACATAAGGCAAATCACCACAAGAGAGAGCTAAAATGGCCTCACCTTCCCTATATATATCAAACCCTCCCCTTCAAAAAAGGCTGTACTTTCCTCACAGCTAGGTCCACCCCTCACCAGATGTTTAACTCTTTCCTCTCCTATGCAGTCAATTCTCTCTCCTTTCGTTCGCAATTTTACTATGCTAAGATTCACTCCCAGTAGGCGGCGGCTTAGCGTGTGCAAAGCTGCTAAAAGCAGCTTGCGAGCGAACAACTCGGAATGACCACCATAGTTGTAGTGTGACTTGTTTATAAAGGTGCTCCTTCCTGGATTAATGATGGAGAAACTGGACGATTTAATAAAGATGAAATCTGTTAGATTAGTGATAGAGATAATCAAAGAGAAACTGTTTTCTGTAATTTTTCTACCATCTTGTCAATTAAAGCAGACTGTTCTAATAAGAATATTACAAAGTGAGCATCCTCAGAAGGTGTCAGTGCCACAGTGCCTGCTGTATATATACCGGTCATTGACCCTATTTGTGTGTGTTTTTATTGATACTGTGTTTTTTCAATGATCATGTTGGATCTTTAATTAAAACTAATTTTATTGTATTTCCAGTGCTGTCTGTCTTTTTTATTCATATACATAAGACGGGATGCGGTTATGTGACTGTCGGTCGGGAGTCACTATACCAACGCCAGGATCCCGAACAGTGAAAAGCATGCTGACCAACAGGGACTAATCCCACTCCTGGATGTCCACGACACGCATAGAGTGGGAATAGAACCTGTGGCGAGCACAGCGAGGTCACTCAAACCCAGCCCCATAAGACTGCCTGCATATGGACAATTTTTGTATTCTATACTAAGGCACATTTACCATGTTAAAAAATAAAAATTACAGATGTAAATAAAAAATTATTGTATTAATTAGGATAAATTAAACAACAAATCTCCTATATATTTGCCTTGTGACTCTGTGCCTGGAGTTCTAATGCTGGGTGGAGTCACAGTGGTGGGCGGAGTTAGCAGCTCCTGCCCTGTCCCAGTCCCAGCACACCACTAGCAGAATGGAGCAGCAGCCACATAATCCGCCCACCATCCCCACACAGAAGCCACCAGTGCACGGACGCCTCACAGTGCCAGGTAACCACGGACCCCTACCTTGGCACCAACAACCCACTGATACCCGCACCACCCCCCCCCAAACCCCACCTCCACCAGCTCCCACATCCAGCCATGGATGGCCCAGACACCCCCCACCCCGACGCCCGCATAACTGACACACACTGGCCACACACTGCCCACCCTAACCCCACACCACCGAACCCATCCACCGCACAACACCTCCCACATCCATCAGTAGCAGGGACAAGCACCACGGCCGCCTAGCCAGCCGCACCGCTCACCGCCCCTCCCGTCAGCCGCACAAACCCACCTCGCGCACCCACCTTCACCACGAAGGGACAGACTGCCGCAGCCCACACCGCCGCTCTTCCACCCCCCGCACAGCACCATATGTTGCCTTGCAGCCGCGACGCGCCCGCACAGACCACTCCCGCCCTCCCCACAACCCCAGCACAAACTCTCTCCCTACCCCGGCCCACACTGTACCGCCAGCCCCCGTCACCACAACGCCGGGACCCACTGCACTCACACATCCCCGTCACCCGCACCAGTCTGTGTGCAGGCGACAGGGCTCTCGCAGCTCCAGCCCCCAGCTCCACATACACAAAGTCTCTCCCCCCCTGCACCATACGCCCGCACCCCCAACAACTCATCAGCCACACAATGATAGATGGCCACCCCCCCTGTCAGACATCCACCCCCCCTGTAAGCCATCCACCCCTCTGTCAGCCATCACCCCCTCCCGTCAGCCATCCACCCCCCCCTGTCAGCCATCACCACCACCCTTGTCAGCCATCACCCCCCCGTCAGCCATCATCCCCCCATCAGCCATCACCCCCCTATCAGCCATTCCCCACATCAGCCATTCCCCCCCATCAGCCATTCCCCCCGTCAGCCATCACCCCCCCTATCGGCCATCACACCCCCACCCCCATCAGCCACAACCCCATCACCCCCCCGTCAGCCATCACCCCCCCATCAGCTATCTCCCCATCAGCCATCACCCCCCCATCAGCCATCAACCCCCCATCAGCCATCACCCCCCTATCAGCCACCCCTCCATCATCCACCCCCCATAACCCCCCCTCAACCATCACCCCCCCTGTCAGCCATCACCTCCCCCTGTCAGCCATCACCCCCCCATCTGCCATCACCCCCCCGTCAGCCATCACCCCCCCATCAGCCATCACCCCCATCAGCCGTCACCCCCCTATCAGCCACCCCCCCTATCAGCCAGCCCCCCTATCAGCCATACCCCCCCTATCAGCCATCACCCCCCCCATCAGCCATACCCCCATCAGCCATCACCACGCACAATCTATGTACCCCTTCCACAACAAACTAAACACCAAACATTGTTCCTTCACCCCCCTCCACAATCCAGCATGCAATATATACAACACGTACCACGTACACACTATGACCCTCAACACGGATTATGTCTACCCATCACAACAACAGTTACCCCACAACACTACCCGTCTACCCTACAAGTAACCACATGGCCTACACACACACTTACAGCCCCACTCCACACAATCAACTTAACACACCCTACCACCACTCCAAAAATCACACAACATTCTTCATCCTCCACAAACCCTATCACAATACACCACAACTCATAACTACTATGCCCCTACCCCTAATCCACCTACTTTGCACATCCTGTCACCACCCCCATCCCTCACCCCTAGACCATTACATATAGAGGCAGCCACCCACCCCCATGCTATTCCGCAAGCACCATACATCACTACCCAACACTTTTTATTAACCACCACACACACCAACGTACCCCTCATACATAACACTCCAACACCCACATTCCCTTCCACACCCTCCACAATCCTGCACAACACCACATTACCCCTATTACACACCCACCTCTCTCTCTATACAGTCCATGGATTCTGTCAACCCATCACCACAACAATTAGGCCACAACAGTACGCGTCTCACAACCAGGCACCCACATGCCAATTGCTGCTCCCCCCCTCAACCTCCCATCCACACACCACACACCACAGTACCCTACACAAAGCACCCTATGCAGAAAAACCAAAGCCATGCCACCTTCCAACAAACTCACCCTAAAGCACACATATACAACTCCACCAACTACTACACCTCCTAACCCCTCACCCACCCCAAATCCCTAGCCCAACTTATACACTGGCCAGACCACATCCACCGTCCACCCTCACTCTGCTCAACCCCTCAAACACACCATTTTCTCTACACCATTTACAATCTATGTACCCCTTCCACAACAAACTAAACACCAAACATTGTTCCTTCATCCTCCACAATGCAGCATGCAATATATGCAACACCTACCACGTACACACTATGACCCTCAACACGGATTATGTCTACCCGTCACTGCAACAGTTACCTCACAACACTACCCATCTACCCTACAACCAACCACATGCACTACACACCTATTTACAGCCCCACTCCACACAATCAACTTAACACACCCTATCACCACCACACAACTTTCTTCACCCTGCACAAACCCTATCACAAGACACCACAACCCAAAACTCATAACCACTATGCCCCTACCCCTAATCCATCTACCTTTACACAAGTACAGCACCTATGCACCCCCTCGACCATGCCCAACACCCCCATTTAAAACCAACCATAAACCAAACCACACCCACACACACACACACACACACACACACACAATCTCCCTTCAGACTCGCACATTCACATCCTCCACACAGGACAACCGCCACAACTGACTACAGCTACATAGACCTTTTTACAGTACACCTCTACAATAACAACCCCATCCACATGTCCCCTTCAACCACACAGACACCACACGCACAACCTTCACCACCATCTCTCCCCACAAGAAGTCACAGCCTACATCGCAGTCCCACAGCCACACGTTAACATGTCATTTACAGCCACACTCTGTACACCCTCCCCTCCAGACACTGTTCACCCACTCACAAGACCTGCACCCCATTCACCATCACATTCCCTTTTGTCATACTACATCTACCCACGAACAAACCTCCCATTCCACCAACACAAACTATACAACTACTATTCTACACCCTCACTTTTTAGTCGAGATTACGGGGGCGTAGCCCCTTACGACGGTGTGAAGAGCGCCCATAGGGTGCGATGAATCACCTAGTATAGTATCAATAACAAATCTGCTATTTGCTGTTGAAGACTGATTGTAAATATTAAATAATATGACTAGATCTTGCCAGCTAACTTCTAATTGTGATTGTGTTAGTCACGCAGTGCTGTAACTAGGCATTTTAGCACTGTGTGCAAGAAACAGCATTTGCGCTCCCCATGTAAGACAGGGTCACTGCGCGCCGCTGGCGCGCAAAAAAATATATAGGGGCGTGGCTTTATGGGGAAGGGGCATGGCCACAAAATAATACCAATTCATACTACGGTGCACAGTAATCTCCATTATTCAAATTACGCTGCACAGTAGCGTCACTACACCAGGTAGAGGTGTACACATTATGGCAGACAGTCCCCCTTTTTACACATTACGGCAGACAGTGGGGTATATTTACTAAGGTCCCGATTTTGACCGAGATGCCGTTTTTTCTTCAAAGTGTCATCTCGGTCATTTACTAAACTCAAATCACGGCAGTGATGAGGGCATTCGTATTTTTTGGAAGTAAAAAAAAAAAAATACGAATGAATACACCATCGGTCAAATACGCCAGCAAATTAGTAGAACTCGGTCATTTACTAAAAAGTGCAAATCTCAAAATAGCCAAACACTGCCGTGAAAAATTACAAATCGTAAAAAAGTGCTAAAAAAAAACAGACCTGCTTTTTTGAGGCGTGATTGGATAGACATGCACGGATCCATGAGATCCGTGCATGTATATCAGTGGGAAGGGGTGGGAAAGTGTTAATTTCCCCCAAAAAAATTGCGTGGGGTCCCCCCTCCTAAGCATAACCAGCCTCGGGCTCTTTGAGCCGATCCTGGTTGCAGAAATATGGGGAAAAAATGGACAGGGGTTCCCCCATATTTAAGCAACCAGCATCGGGCTCTGCGCCTGGTCCTGGTTCCAAAAATACGGGGGGACAAAAAGCGTAGGGGTCCCCCGTATTTTTGAAACCAGCACCGGGCTCCACTAGCTGGACAGATAATGCCACAGCCGGGGGTCACTTTTATACAGTGCCCTGCGGCCGTGGCATCAAATATCCAACTAGTCACCCCTGGCCGGGGTACCCTGGGGGAGTGGGGACCCCTTCAATCAAGGGGTCCCCCCCCCAGCCACCCAAGGGCCAGGGGTGAAGCCCGAGGCTGTCCCCCCCATCCAATGGGCTGCGGATGGGGGGCTGATAGCCTTTGTTTAAAGTTATGAATATTGTTTTTAGTAGCAGTACTACAAGGCCCAGCAAGCCTCCCCCGCAAGCTGGTACTTGGAGAACCACAAGTACCAGCATGCGGCGGAAAAACGGGCCCGCTGGTACCTGTAGTACTACTACTAAAAAAATACCCCAATAAAGACAGAAGACACACACCGTGAACGTATAACTTTAATACATACATACATAACAACATACATACATACTTACCTTATGTTCACACGAGGGTCGGTCCTCTTCTCCAGTAGAATCCATGGGGTACCTGTTGATAAAATTATACTCACAAAATCCAGTGTAGATCGGTCCTCTTCTTCTTGAAATCCATTTGTAATCCAGGTACTTGTGAAAATAAAAAAACGAATACCCGACCACGAACTGAAAGGGGCCCCATGTTTTCACATGGGACCCCTTTCCCCGAATGCCTGGAATCCCCTCTGACTTAAGTCCAAGAAGGTTCCATCAGCCAATCAGGGAGCGCCACGTTGTAGCACCCTCCTGATCGGCTGTGTGCTCCTGTACTGTATGACAGGCAGCACACGGCAGTGTTACAATGTAGCGCCTATGCGCTCCATTGTAACCAATGGTGGGAACTTTTTGCTCAGCGGTGAGGTCACTTTCGGTCAACCGCTGACCACAAAGTTCCCACCATTGGTTACAATGGAGCGCATAGCCGTGATGTCAGGGACGGTGCTAGGGTGTTCGGCGCCCTCCTGAAAACTCCATTTTGCGCCTTTCTACAAATACAAATGCGACCAATCTCATCCTCAGAGCTGTAACTAGACATTTTGGTGCCCCCCTCTCCCTCAAGATCAATAACATGGATAGTGCGTGCCAAAGACATGCCGCAAAAATATTGGGTCTTAAAAAAATTACATAAAATGTAGGTAAAATAATTATGATGCACAGTAGTCTCCATTATTCAAAATTACGCCACACAGTAGTAGCACTAATATACATTACGCCAGGTAGAGCCCCTTATATACATTATGCCAGAAAGAGCCCTCTTTTACATATTGCACCAGATAGAGCCAGTCACACATTATTACAGGTAGAGTACCCTTTTACACATTGCGCAAGGTATAGTCTCCTTTAACAATGCCAGATAGAGTCCCTTTTACACATTGTGCCAGGTTGAGCCCCTTTTACAATGCAAGGTATAGCCAGTCACACATTATTCCAGATAAAGTACCCTTTTACACACTGGGCCAGGTAGAGTTCCCTTTTACACTTTGCACCAGGTAACGCACCCTTGTACATATGCCACTTCCCCCCGCACACATTACTATGACCGCCTCCCCAGCACACATTAATAATAACCCCCTCCCCAGTACACATTAATTACACCCACGGCCAGTGCTAGAGTGTTTGGTGTCCCACTGAAAATGATAAATTTGCACCCTCTCACCCGTAAAAAAGGGACAGTGTGCACCGCAAAAAGGGGTGTGGTCACACAGGAAGAGGCGTGATCACAATGGACCCCCTGAATAATATTACGCCACATAATAGTTCCCATTATTCACATTATGTCACATGGTAGTGCCCCTTAAACATGTTTCGCCACACAGTGCTATCCCTTATATACAGAGCCCCTTATCAGAGGTGTAGCTAGGTGCCATGGTGACCGGAGCAAACTTATGTTTCAGCGCCCCCTCCTCTGTATTAAATTGGGGGCATTTTTACATTTGAAAAGAAAAAGATATTTTAAAATCGATAACAGGGCCAGTTCTAGACCTTGAGGAGCTCAGGGCAAAAGTTTCCTTTGGTTCCTGCCATGCTCAAAACAGTGACAGCATTAAAAATATAGGGGCCACAAAATAGTACCAATTCACATTACACTGCACAGTAGTGTTCGCTAGTCACATTGCACCGCATAGTACTGTCTGTTAGTCACATTACACTGCACATTAGTGTTCGCTAGTCACATTACACTACATAGTAGTGTCCGTTATTCACATTACACTGCACAGTAGTGTTCGATAGTCACATCACACTGCACAGTAGTGTTCGCTAGTCACATTATACTGCATAGTAGTGTTTGCTAGTCACATTACACTGCACAGTAGTGTTCGTTAGTCACATTACATTGCACAGTAGTGTTCGTTAGTCACATTACACTGGACAGTAGTGTTCGATAGTCACATTACACTGCACAGTAGTGTCCGTTAGTCACATTACACTGCACAGTAGTGTTTGCTAGTCACATCATACCGCATGGTAATGTCCGTTTGTCACATTACACTGCACAGTAGTGTTCGATAGTCACATTACACCGAATGGTAGTGTCCGTTTGTTTCCTGCCATGCTCAAAACAGGGACAGCATTAAAAATATAGGGGCCACAGAATAGTACCAATTCACATTACACTGCACAGTAGTGTTCGCTAGTCACATTGCACCGCATAGTACTGTCTGTTAGTCACATTACACTGCACATTAGTGTTCGCTAGTCACATTACACTACATAGTAGTGTCCGTTAGTCACATTACACTGCACAATAGTGTTCGCTAGTCACATTACACTGCACAGTAGTGTTTGTTAGTCCCATTACACTGCACAGTAGTGTTCGTTAGTCACTTTACACTGCACAGTAGTATTCGATAGACATTACACTGCACAGTAATGTCCGTTATTCACATTACACTGCACAGTAGTGTTAGCTAGTCACATTACACTGCATAGTAGTGTCCGTTTGTCACATTACACTGCACAGTAGTGTTCGATAGTCACATCACACTGCACAGTAGTGTTCGCTAGTCACATTACACTGCATAGTAGTGTTCGCTAGTCACATTACACTGCACAGTAGTGTCCGTTAGTCACATTACACTGCACAGTAGTGTTCGCTAGTCACATTACACCGCATGGTGGTGTCCGTTTGTCACATTACACTGCATAGTAGTGACTTGCAAACACTACTGTGCAGTGTAATGGGAATGTCTGTTTGTCACATTACACTGTATTGAAATGGGAGCATTTTACATTTGCAAAGAAAAATTTGTTTTAAAATCGATAACAGGGCCAGTTCTAGACCTTGAGGAGCTCAGGGTGAAAATTTCCTTTGGTGCCTGCCATGCTCAAAACAGGGATAGCACCAAAAATATTGGGGCCACAGAATAGTACCAATTCACATTGCACTGCAGAGTCATGTTTGCTAGTCACATTACACCACATAGCAATGTCTGTTAGTCACATTACACCACACAGTAGTGTTCGCTAGTCACATTACACTGCATAGTAGTGTCCATTAGCAATATTACACTGCATAGTAGTGTTCGCTAGTCACATTACACCGCATAGTAGTGTCCGTTAGTCACATTACACTGGACAGTAGTGTTCGCTAGTCACATTACACTGCACAGCAGTTTTCGCTAGTCACATTACACTGCACAGTAGTGTTTGCTAGTCACATTACACTGCAAAGTAGTGTTTGCTAGTCACATTACACCGAACAGTAGTGTTTGTTAGTCACATTACACTGCACAGTAGTGTTTGCTAGTCATATTACACTGCACAGTAGTTTTTGCTAGTCACATTACACTGCACAGTAGTGTTTGCTAGTCATATTACACTGCACAGTAGTGTTTACTACTGACATTACACTGAACAGTAGTGTTCGCAAGTCAAATTACACTGCACAGTAGTGTTCGCTAGTCACATTACACTGCATAGAAGTGCCCGTTAGTCACATTACACTGCACAGTAGTTTTTGCTAGTCACATTATACTGCACAGTAGTGTTCGCTAGTCACATTACAACGCACAGTAATGTCCGTTTGTCACATTACACCGCACAGTAGTGTTCGCTAGTCACATTACACTGCACAGTAGTGTCCGTTAGTCACACTACACTGCACAGTAGTGTTTGCTAGTCACATTGCACCGCATGCTGGTGTCCGTTTGCCACATTACACTGCACAGTAGTGTTTGATAGTCACATTACACTGCACAGTAGTGTCCGTTAGTCACATTACACTGCACAGTAGTATACGTTAGTCACATTACACTGCACAGTAGTGTTCGCTAGTCACATTACACTGCACAGTAGTGTTCGCTAGTCACATTACACTGCATAGTAGTGCCTGTTAATCACATTACACTGCACAGTAGTGTTCACTAGTCACCTTAAACTGCACAGAAGTGTTCACTAGTCACATTACACTGCACAGTAGTGTTCGCTATTCACATTACACTGCACAGTAGTGTTCGCTAGTCACATTACACTGCATAGTAGTGTCCATTAGCCACATTACACTGCATAGTAGTGTTCGCTAGTCACATTACACTGCATAGTAGTGTCCGTTAGACACATTACACTGCACAGTTGTGTTCGCTAGTCACATTACACTGCACAGCAGTTTTCGCTAGTCACATTACACTGCACAGTAGTGTTTGCTAGTCACATTACACTGCACAGTAGTGTTTGCTAGTCACATTACATCGAACAGTAGTGTTTGTTAGTCACATTACACTGCACAATAGTGTTCGTTAGTCACATTACACTGCACAGTAGTGTTCGATAGTCACATTACACTGCACAGTAATGTCCGTTATTCACATTACACTGCACAGTAGTGTTAGCTAGTCACATTACACTGCATAGTAGTGTCCGTTTGTCACATTACACTGCACAGTAGTGTTTGATAGTCACATCACACTGCACAGTAGTGTTCGCTAGTCACATTACACTGCATAGTAGTGTTCGCTAGTCACATTACACTGCACAGTAGTGTCCGTTAGTCACATTACACTGCACAGTAGTTTTCGCTAGTCACATTACACCACATGGTGGTGTCCGTTTGTCACATTACACTGCACAGTAGTGTTTGATAGTCACATTACACTGCACAGTAGTGTCCGTTAGTCACATTACACTGCACGGTAGTATACGTTAGTCACATTACACTGCACAGTAGTGTTCGCTAGTCACATTACACTGCACAGTAGTGTTCGCTAGTCACATTACACTGCTTAGTAGTGCCTGTTAATCACATTACACTGCACAGTAGTGTTCACTAGTCACCTTAAACTGCACAGTAGTGTTCACTAGTCACATTACACTGCACAGTAGTGTTCGCTAGTCACATTACACTGCACAGTAGTGTTCGCTAGTCACATTACACTGCATAGTAGTGTCCATTAGCCACATTACACTGCATAGTAGTGTTCGCTAGTCACATTACACTGCATAGTAGTGTCCGTTAGACACATTACACTGCACAGTTGTGTTCACTAGTCACATTACACTGCACAGCAGTTTTCGCTAGTCACATTACACTGCACAGTAGTGTTCGCTAGTCACATTACACTGCACAGTAGTGTTTGCTAGTCAGATTACACTGAACAGTAGTGTTTGTTAGTCACATTACACTGCACAGTAGTGTTTGCTAGTCACATTACACTGCACAGTAGTGTTCGCTAGTCACATTACACTGCAAAGTAGTGTTCGTTATTCACATTACACTGCACAGTAGTGTTCGCAAGTCACATTACACCGCATAGTAGTGTCTGTTTGTCACATTACACTGTATTGAAATGGGAGCATTTTACATTTGCAAAGAAAAATATGTTTAAAATCGATAACAGGGCCAGTTCTAGACCTTGAGGAGCTCAGGGTGAAAATTTCCTTTGGTGCCTGCCATGCTCAAAACAGGGATAGCACCAAAAATATTGGGGCCACAGAATAGTACCAATTCACATTACACTGCACAGTCATGTTTGCTAGTCACATTACACCACATAGCAATGTCTGTTAGTCACATTACACCACACAGTAGTGTTCGCTAGTCACATTACACTGCATAGTAGTGTCCATTAGCAACATTACACTGCATAGTAGTGTTCGCTAGTCACATTACACCGCATAGTAGTGTCCGTTAGTCACATTACACTGGACAGTAGTGTTCGCTAGTCACATTACACTGCACAGCAGTTTTCGCTAGTCACATTACACTGCACAGTAGTGTTCGCTAGTCACATTACACTGCACAGTAGTGTTTGCTAGTCACTTTACACCGAACAGAAGTGTTTGTTAGTCACATTACACTGCACAGTAGTGTTTGCTAGTCACATTACACTGCACAGTAGTTTTTGCTAGTCACATTACACTGCACAGTAGTGTTTGCTAGTCATATTACACTGCACAGTAGTGTTTGCTAGTGACATTACACTGAACAGTAGTGTTCGCAAGTCAAATTACACTGCACAGTAGTGTTCGCTAGTCACATTACACTGCAAAGAAGTGCCCGTTAGTCACATTACACTGCACAGTAGTTTTTGCTAGTCACATTATACTGCACAGTAGTGTTCGCTAGTCACATTACAACGCACAGTAATGTCCGTTTGTCACATTGCACTGCACAGTAGTGTTCGCTAGTCACATTACACTGCACAGTAGTGTTCGCTAGTCACATTACACTGCACAGTAGTGTCCATTAGCAACATTACACTGCATAGTAGTGTTCGCTAGTCACATTACACCGCATAGTAGTGTCCGTTAGTCACATTACACTGGACAGTAGTATTCGCTAGTCACATTACACTGCACAGCAGTTTTCGCTAGTCACATTACACTGCACAGTAGTGTTCGCTAGTCACATTACACTGCACAGTAGTGTTTGCTAGTCACATTACACCGAACAGTAGTGTTTGTTAGTCACATTACACTGCACAGTAGTGTTTGCTAGTCACATTACACTGCACAGTAGTTTTTGCTAGTCACATTACACTGCACAGTAGTGTTTGCTAGTCATATTACACTGCACAGTAGTGTTAGCTAGTCACATTACACTGCATAGAAGTGCCCGTTAGTCACATTACACTGCACAGTAGTTTTTGCTAGTCACATTATACTGCACAGTAGTGTTCGCTAGTCACATTACAACGCACAGTAATGTCCGTTTGTCACATTACACTGCACAGTAGTGTTCGCTAGTCACATTACACTGCACAGTAGTGTCCGTTAGTCACATTACACTGCACAGTAGTGTTCGCTAGTCACATTACACTGCACAGTAGTGTTCGCTAGTCACATTACACTGCATAGTAGTGTCCATTAGGACATTACATTGCATAGTAGTGTTCGCTAGTCACATTACACTGCATAGTAGTGTCCGTTAGACACATTACACTGCACAGTAGTGTTCGCAAGTCACATTACACCGCATAGTAGTGTCTGTTTGTCACATTACACTGTATTGAAATGGGAGCATTTTACATTTGCAAAGAAAAATATGTTTTAAAATCGATAACAGGGCCAGTTCTAGACCTTGAGGAGCTCAGGGTGAAAATTTCCTTTGGTGCCTGCCATGCTCAAAACAGGGATAGCACCAAAAATATTGGGGCCACAGAATAGTACCAATTCACATTACACTGCACAGTCATGTTTGCTAGTCACATTACACCACATAGCAATGTCTGTTAGTCACATTACACCACACAGTAGTGTTCGCTAGTCACATTACACTGCATAGTAGTGTCCATTAGCAACATTAAACTGCATAGTAGTGTTCGCTAGTCACATTACACCGCATAGTAGTGTCCGTTAGTCACATTACACTGGACAGTAGTGTTCGCTAGTCACATTACACTGCACAGCAGTTTTCGCTAGTCACATTACACTGCACAGTAGTGTTCGCTAGTCACATTACACTGCACAGTAGTGTTTGCTAGTCACATTACACCGAACAGTAGTGTTTGTTAGTCACATTACACTGCACAGTAGTGTTTGCTAGTCACATTACACTGCACAGTAGTTTTTGCTAGTCACATTACACTGCACAGTAGTGTTTGCTAGTCATATTACACTGCACAGTAGTGTTTGCTAGTGACATTACACTGAACAGTAGTGTTCGCAAGTCAAATTACACTACACAGTAGTGTTCGCTAGTCACATTACACTGCATAGAAGTGCCCGTTAGTCACATTATACTGCACAGTAGTTTTTGCTAGTCACATTATACTGCACAGTAGTGTTCGCTAGTCACATTACAACGCACAGTAATGTCCGTTTGTCACATTGCACTGCACAGTAGTGTTCGCTAGTCACATTACACTGCACAGCAGTGTTCGCTAGTCACATTACACTGCATAGTAGTGTCCATTAGCAACATTACACTGCATAGTAGTGTTCGCTAGTCACATTACACCGCATAGTAGTGTCCGTTAGTCACATTACACTGGACAGTAGTGTTCGCTAGTCACATTACACTGCACAGCAGTTTTCGCTAGTCACATTACACTGCACAGTAGTGTTCGCTAGTCACATTACACTGCACAGTAGTGTTTGCTAGTCACATTACACCGAACAGTAGTGTTTGTTAGTCACATTACACTGCACAGTAGTGTTTGCTAGTCACATTACACTGCACAGTAGTTTTTGCTAGTCACATTACACTGCACAGTAGTGTTTGCTAGTCATATTACACTGCACAGTAGTGTTAGCTAGTCACATTACACTGCATAGAAGTGCCCGTTAGTCACATTACACTGCACAGTAGTTTTTGCTAGTCACATTATACTGCACAGTAGTGTTCGCTAGTCACATTACAACGCACAGTAATGTCCGTTTGTCACATTACACTGCACAGTAGTGTTCGCTAGTCACATTACACTGCACAGTAGTGTCCGTTAGTCACATTACACTGCACAGTAGTGTTCGCTAGTCACATTACACTGCACAGTAGTGTTTGCTAGTCACATTACACTGCATAGTAGTGTCCATTAGGACATTACATTGCATAGTAGTGTTCGCTAGTCACATTACACTGCATAGTAGTGTCCGTTAGACACATTACACTGCACAGTAGTGTTCGCAAGTCACATTACACCGCATAGTAGTGTCTGTTTGTCACATTACACTGTATTGAAATGGGAGCATTTTACATTTGCAAAGAAAAATATGTTTTAAAATCGATAACAGGGCCAGTTCTAGACCTTGAGGAGCTCAGGGTGAAAATTTCCTTTGGTGCCTGCCATGCTCAAAACAGGGATAGCACCAAAAATATTGGGGCCACAGAATAGTACCAATTCACATTACACTGCACAGTCATGTTTGCTAGTCACATTACACCACATAGCAATGTCTGTTAGTCACATTACACCACACAGTAGTGTTCGCTAGTCACATTACACTGCATAGTAGTGTCCATTAGCAACATTAAACTGCATAGTAGTGTTCGCTAGTCACATTACACCGCATAGTAGTGTCCGTTAGTCACATTACACTGGACAGTAGTGTTCGCTAGTCACATTACACTGCACAGCAGTTTTCGCTAGTCACATTACACTGCACAGTAGTGTTCGCTAGTCACATTACACTGCACAGTAGTGTTTGCTAGTCACATTACACCGAACAGTAGTGTTTGTTAGTCACATTACACTGCACAGTAGTGTTTGCTAGTCACATTACACTGCACAGTAGTTTTTGCTAGTCACATTACACTGCACAGTAGTGTTTGCTAGTCATATTACACTGCACAGTAGTGTTTGCTAGTGACATTACACTGAACAGTAGTGTTCGCAAGTCAAATTACACTACACAGTAGTGTTCGCTAGTCACATTACACTGCATAGAAGTGCCCGTTAGTCACATTATACTGCACAGTAGTTTTTGCTAGTCACATTATACTGCACAGTAGTGTTCGCTAGTCACATTACAACGCACAGTAATGTCCGTTTGTCACATTACACTGCACAGTAGTGTTCGCTAGTCACATTATACTGCACAGTAGTGTTTGCTACTCACATTACACCGAACAGTAGTATATGTTAGTCATATTACACTGCACAGTAGTGTTCGCTAGTCGCATTACACTGCACAGTAGTGTTCGCTAGCCACATTACACTGCACATTAGGGTTCGCTAGTCACATTACACCGCATAGTAGTGCCCATTAATCACATTTCACGGCACATTAGTGTTCGCTAGTCACATAACACTGCACAGTAGTGTTCGTTATTCACATTACACTGCACAGTAGGGTTCGCTAGTCACATTACACCGCATAGTAGTGTCCGTTTGTCACATTACACTGCACAGTAATGTCCGTGAAAAAAAAATGCTGCTGACAGCGCAGCTACGCTGCACTGGCATGGGTCAACCTTACATCAGATGCATCTGCAATGTAATTGCGGATGCATCGGGAGGCAGCGCTACACATGCTGGGCAGCCTTGCTTTGTGCTGGGTGGCCCTGAGCATGTGCATTAATGAACACAGATCCAACTGTGTATGCAGTGATCTATGTTCATCTCTGAATGACTCCCTATGTCACGTACAGCCTTCATTCCCTCCACAGTGTGGCCCCAGTACCTGCAGTAGGTCCCGGCTCGGGCGCTGCTCCTCCTCTTCCTTCTCCTCAGGTTTCTTGCAGGCTCTGTTACTCCAGTGGCTCTGTAGGATGTTGTCAGTGACCCTGAGAGGGGGAGGGAGTGGGTACTAATTACTGGACCTGGGACTGATGGAGGGGCCCGAAGGGGAGCCTGGTCCTCTGCACTCCGACCTTACTGGGCAGCAGCAGCAGCTGTCATCTTGGCAGCACAGCACATGCTGCAATGTGCTGTGCTGCATGAGGGCAGAGGCTGCTGTTATCGCTGAGCCACTGTGTGTTCCTGTATGGGTGGGTGGGGGGATTGTGCTCACAGTGATCACACTCCCCCCCCTCTAATTGACCCTGGCTGGGGGCTCAGGGATCAGGCACTGCACCCACCCTGCTTGGCACTGCAAAGACTTTTTTAAAATTATTTTTCCATAAAGGGGTGTTGCCATGGCTCCCGTGATTAGGCCACACCACCAAACATCTAGGCAGCTTGGGATGTCGTCAGCAGCGGCGCTGTGTGTGGGCTGAGGCCACACACTGCATGCACTCTCTCTGGGGAAGAGGAGGAGGTGGAGGGAGCCACGCTGCAATCTGCCTGCACCACTACCTGTCATCCAGTGTGACAGGCGCAGCTTCAGCTAGCAGCAGCAGGTATGTAGAGCAGGGAGAGCGACTCTTCAGCTTGGCGCCTCCCTGCACTGCATGCCTTTGCTGAGCGGCTAGCGCCGGCTCTGCGTGATGGCATCAGTGATCCATTGTGTGACTGGGTAAGAGCTGTCGTACTTGCTTCCCCTTGCAAAGGATTGTTTCACAATCAATAGGTTTTTTAAAAATACTAGTGTTCTTGGTCTCCTTCTGGTATGATGATCCATCACCAGCCTCAACAGCAGACCTAGCACCGAAAGACTCTTCTGAGGAATTCTGGATAAGGGAGTAGTCACCTAGCCTTAACAAATTGAAAGCAGGACTACCTCCAATCATTAGTAAGGTTACTGAGGATGAAGGTTTTGGTGGTGGAGATTACGGGTGCTGGTTTCTAGTTGAGTGATGGGAGCTAGCTGATGATGGACTACTTATTGTTATTTTTTAGCACCAGTTTCTGATTTTGTCAAAAACTTTTCATGAGTATGCTGTAATTGACGAAACAGGGAAGAGGTTTCTAGATGGTTAACGTCCCTACCTCTACTTACTGTGGCTAACAAATTCTACAGACAGCTTGACAATTGTCATCAGGATATGGGTGAAAATGATCCCACACACATATGTACTATAAGAGGTGGATCTATTATTCATATGCCCAGGCATGACAATGGCCTTCTTTTTATAATGGTCAGGAGTTGCTTCCACTGGGTCCTGACTTTCAAAAACAACATCCTTATCCTCAACATCCTCATTAGTGCTGGCGTTAGCTACACAAATATTCCCTTCATACTCTTATACTTACATGGTGGCATCCTCAATTCCTATTTCATCATCTATACTTCTTCTGCTGCTCATACCCACATTTGCAGAAGGTGCAGAAATGGTGGAAGGCTGTTTCTCAGTGAGTACAGTATCAGAGAAGTCAGGCTCACACATAACACTTGTGGACACACTTAGACACTCCTCGGGGACTTGTGACATTTCTGCTTCTGAATGAAGTTTGTTCTATTACCTTAGTAGTTTTCATTTTTTACACCTTTCTAGATTCTTTTTTTTTTTTTGCAAATAGATTTTTATTAAAATTTCAAATGGACGAAAACAGGAAGTTGCAAATACATTACAATAGCTTCTAGTACCGTCAGAGATACATCATCTGGAGATACTCAACACCGTGTATAATAAAAAGACTCATAGAGGGGGATATCCCCTTTCCGCAGACGTATCATCTCTCCAGAGAAAGAGAAATATATAAAGCATAAAGGAGTAAGAGCCATACACGTTTCATGAGTTACAACTTCGTGAAGCAAAAAAGGGGGGGGGGGAGTAGAAGTAGGAGAGGAAAGAGGAGTAGCGAGAGACAGAGAAAAAGATAGAGGGATAATGAGTAGTGTCACTCTCAGTGTAGAAGAGGAGAAAGAAAGATGGCGTAGAGAGGCAATGTTTAGGAAGGGGGGGGGGTTTCTCTTCCTGTCCTAAGGGACTTAAACCATGACTTATAACATATGGCTACTGGAGGTAAAAAGGAGGGGTTTCTCTTAAAGAGAAGATTTGTAATGGGTTGACGCTTTGTATTCCAGCCATGGTCTCCAAGTAGCAATGAAGGAGGTGTTTCTCATTTCCAGAGACAGAATGAGGTCTTCCATTGCCATGTAGTGGTCTAATCGGGCGGTCCATTCTTTCATAGTGGGGGACGTTGTTGATTTCCAGTGAACTGGGATCACTGCCTTAGAGGCACTCAAAATATGGCGAAGTAGTGATTTCTTGAGATGATATCTAGGTGTACGCGTGAGATTTAATAACCAAAAACTAGGGCTAAAGGGTAAGTCCTCACCGAGGATAATGCTAGCTGTCTCCACCACCTTGCGCCAATACGGTTGCAAGAGAGAGCATTCCCACC
Organism: Pseudophryne corroboree; assembly: GCF_028390025.1. Lineage (NCBI taxonomy): Eukaryota > Metazoa > Chordata > Amphibia > Anura > Myobatrachidae > Pseudophryne > Pseudophryne corroboree. The sequence goes on along the minus strand of NC_086455.1, from coordinate 137,099,332 downwards.
ATATGTGTAGTGGGGTGCCTACTACTGTCCCGCATCTCCAGCACGTGTTGGGTACTCCAGGATAGATTTTCGCAAGGATATTTGGGCATCTATACCACCTTGTAAGTACTTTGTAGTGAGTCTCCAAGACTAGCACATTGGTAGTTAGTGAGAAAGTATTTTTATAGATACCTTCCCAATCATCTGTGGACACCGAACCCCCTAGGTCCAACTCCCAATCCCTGACAAATTTCGGTTGGGAAGAAAATCTATGGTTCAAGATCCACTTGTAAAACGTGGAAAGAGTGTGCCTAGGGTATGTGTGGGAGAGGCACATCTGCTCAAATAGAGTCAGTGCTCGTATACCCTTTCCAGAAGAGCAAAAAGTCTGTAGGTAATGTTTAATTTGGAGATATCTCCAGATTTCTTTATTGGGTAGATTCCATTTAGTTTGCAGTTCGGGAAAAGGTATTATACCAGATGAGTCCAGCAGTTGATTAGTTCTCAGGATGCCCCTTTCCTGCCATGAATAGAACGACAGGGAGTGGCATCCTGGGGGAAACTCAGGATTCCCAAACAGCGGTGAGAGTGGGGAAGGATGTGCTGAAACATGTGGGAGGGAGCGTAAGAGACGCCAACACGAAAAGATGGGACCAGCTAGTGGGTGCAATACCTGGGGGACTTTAGAAAGCCAGGGGGAGTCCGAGCTAAGAGAGGGAAGAGAAGCCAGTTTAATGTCTACCCATTGTTTCCTGTGGAGTTCACTACTCCACTCCATGACCCTCGTAAGGAGTACTGCATGGTAATAGGATAAAAAGTGGGGAAGCTGGAGACCTCCTTGATGTTTCCGTCTAAAGAGAATCTCATGCTTAAATCGGGGTTTTCGCCCCGCCCAAATGTAGTCTCTGATCTTTCGTTGTAGTAAGAGGAACCATGCTCGAGGAATAGTAACAGGCAGAGTTTGTAATAGGTAGAGAATTCTAGGTAAAATATTCATTTTGATTACTGCTATTCTCCCTATCCATGAAATTTTTTTCCCACCCCATTTGGAGAGATCAGATTGAAGTTTTGATAGGAGTGGGGGGAAATTCAATTGGTAAATTTGGGAAAGATCCCTGTGTAGGATTATTCCTAAATATTTTAATTGTGATGGGTGCCATGCAAAGGGCGAGATAGATTGTATTACTTGGAGGCTGGTCTGGTCTAGTGTTAAATTCATTGCTGTAGATTTTGATAAATTAATTTTAAAATTGGAGAGAGTTCCAAAATGCTTGAACTCTTTAAGAAAGTTGGGTATAGAGGTCAAAGGATTGGAGATCACTGCAAGGAGGTCATCTGCAAACAGGGCAAGCTTGTACTCCGTCCTCCCCACCTGTAGCCCTGTGATGTTAACATTCTGGCGAATGGCCCTCGCCAGGGCCTCCATGCAAAGCACAAAAATAAGTGGTGACAGAGGACACCCCTGGCGAGTGCCGTTCCGTATCTGGAACGGGTCCGATAGTTCGCCATTGATACGAACGCGAGCAGTGGGATTAGAGTACAGGGCCCTAATTCTCTGGAGGCCTACCATACCCATGCCCATGTGTTCCAACACCCCCAACAGGAAATCCCAGTCCACTCTGTCAAACGCTTTTTCCGCGTCTGTTGAGAGGAGGATGGAGGGGGATTTACAAGTTGATGCATAATGAATCAAATCGAGAACCTTCGTGGTGTTGTCCCTGGCCTCGCGACCCGGAACGAAACCCACCTGGTCCGAGTGTATCAGTTTTGGAAGGAAGAGTTTTAAGCGATTCGCCATTAATTTGGCGAAGAGCTTCAAGTCTACATTTAACAGGGAAATGGGTCTATAACTGGAACAGTGTGACGGGTCTTTGCCCTCCTTATGGATCACTGTGATATGTGCGAGCATAGCCTGGGGAGAGAAGGAGGTCTGGTCTGAAACCTGATTAAAAGCTCTAAGCATCATAGGTAGTAAAACATCTCCAAATGTCTTATAGTAGGCTAGAGAGAAGCCGTCAGGGCCCGGACTCCTGCCATTTGGGGTGGTTTTAACAGCTTCTTCAAGCTCTGCCAGAGTGTAGGGGTTCTCAAGTGACTCGACTTCTTCAGGTGTAAGAGTGGGGAAATTAATTTCACGTAAAAACTCTGCAATGGAGGCCTTTCGGGAGAGATCCGATTCTACCTCCGTGGAGCCTCGTAGATTGTATAACTGGGTATAATAATGTCGGAAGGCTGCTGCTATCTCTGTCGTGGTGTGTTGTGTTGTTCCCGTGTGCGATTTTACTTTAGATATAAAAGATGCCGCGCGTTGAGCTTGGAGAGCCCGCGCCAGCAGCTTCCCAGGCTTGTTCCCCCATAGAAAATAACGACTACGACATTTTCTAGCCTCTAACTTCAATCTGTGGGACATAAGCGAGTCTAATTCCTTCCGAGCCATTAGTAATGATTGAAGGTTTTCATCTGACATGGTGGATTTATGGAGAAGTTCTAAGGCTTGAATTTTTTGTAACAAGGCCTCCCGTGCCGCCATATGTTGTTTTTTCCTATGGGCGCCCAGTTGAATGAGTTTTCCCCTTATTACACATTTGTGGGCCTCCCAGACTACCACTTTAGAGATCCCCTCTGTGTCGTTAACCTCAATATAGTCGGCTATCGCCTCCCTGATCTGCTGCTGGCAACCGGGATCCTGGACGATCATCTCGTTTAGTCTCCACGTGTAGGAATTCGGGCGAGCAGGGGACAGGCGAACCCCCAAAGAGACAGGAGCATGATCTGTCCAGGACATGCCGCCCACAGCAGATGCCTCAGCCAGGTGCAAAAATCTATGCGGGATAAATAAGTAGTCAATCCTAGTGTAAGTGTTGTGAGGGTGTGAATAAAAGGTAAAATCACGAGTGGAGGGGTGTTGTATCCTCCAGACATCAATAAGTTGGAAGTTATGTAGAATCCTCCGGACCCTACGGTGTAGTTTATCCGAATACCTAGGGGAGGGGTTGGAGGAGTCTAATCGGGGCTCCAAAGACCAGTTTAAGTCCCCGCCAAAGAGCAAAATCCCATTAATATGGGGTTGGGCTAGTGTGAGGACTCTTTCCAAAAAGCCTGGCTGTGCCTTGTTGGGGGCATAGACATTAAGAAATGTAAGAGCTCTATTGGCGATAGTGCAATTTATAAGCAGATCCCTACCGGGGACAAGTTGATGACAAACAACATCAGCAAGGGTAACATGTTTGGCGATCAAAATCGCTACCCCCAATGTCTTACCATCAACGTTATTGGAGAAATACCCTGTAGGGAAGTCTCGATTCCTGAGAGAGGGGGCCACCCCCTCTTTAAAGTGGGTTTCTTGCACAAAGGCAACGTCTGCTTTTTCGGCTTTCAATTCTCGTAAGGCCCTTGACCGCCTCTCAGGAATGTTGAGTCCCCGGGCATTAATAGAAACCACTTTTAGTAGTGCCATTTACCCGTTCCAAAAAGAAATAGTGAATCTGGTCTTACCAAGGTCCCAGCAGCATAGAGTAGGGTTTGGGCATAGGTGAGTCTAGGTAGTTTTGGAAGGGAAGAGAGAACCTGAAGAAGAGAAGGGGAGAAAGAAGAGGATAGAGGAAGAACAGGAGAACAAAAAAGCATAGCAATATAGAACAATTGAACATGTGAAGACATAGCACCGCTCCTGGGGGTACGAACAACGGGGACAGTGTCCTCATCGATCGTTCCAGGACCAAACATTGCGGTGCAAATGGGGTAACAAGGGGGGGACGGATCCGCCCTCCAACACGAACTATATCAATGGAACATAATTAGTAACCACAATAATGTGAACATTGCATGTCACAACAATAGGAACAGTACATAACCCGAACTATGATAATGCAGTAGAGACCGTGGCAGAGTTGCTTAAATCTCCCCCTAATTCGGGAAATTAAAATGTCTAGGACCCTCGGGTATGACGGAACTATCAAATATAGAGACGGGGGTCCGAGAGGCAACGCGCCCCTCAACTACATGGTGCCTCAAGGGAGGAAGTCTTCATATAGGAGACGTGGCCCCTCCTATAGTAACTTGACATAATGAAACTGTGCTCTTCGTGCCAGTCAATCTTGCGTAGCGAGAAAAGGTTGCCATTCTAAAGGTGGGATGATCAGGTCTTCGCAGCCGAGGAAGAAGATGAAGATGGAGGGGACGGAAGAGAGCGATTCCGTTTCTGTGCTGCTGAAGGAGATCCCACTTTTTGGAAAGGTATGTCAGCCCGTGGAGGTTGGGGGGGGCGTATCCTCAAGCCTACGGATTGCCACTCAGGGACCTGTACTGGGTCAATAGATAGAGCGGAGCAGAAGGGGGCGACATCCTCGGGGGTCCGAATCGTTGCAGACCGGCCGTCGTTGGTTGCTGTAATGCTGAAAGGAAATCCCCACCTGTATTTGATGTTGTTTTTACGGAGGGCATCTGTTAGGGGTTTTAATTGACGTCTAGACTGTAGGGTGTGGCGAGAAAGATCCTGGAAGACCTGGATAGGTGAGCCGTTGAAATCTAGGTCTCCGGCGTTCCGGAGTTTCCTGATTATCTCTTCTTTTTGGCTGTAGTAGTGAAGACGGCAAATAATGTCTCTTGGTCGGTCGGTCTGCAAGCCTCTGGGACGCAGTGCTCTGTGTGCCCTGTCAAATACAATGGGGTCGTTCGGGTCGGTTTCCAGGACTGCACCAAAGATCTTGTTGAGGACATCTGGGATGCTTTGCTGTGGTATGTCTTCAGGGATGCCCCTCACTCGCAGATTGTTCCTACGTCCCCTGTTGTCTATATCATCAAGATGGTCGTGCAGGTTCTGGATCTCTTCTGCTTGAAGCCTGATAGTATCCACTAATGCGTGTTGGAAAGCGTTGGATTCATCTCCCCTGGTCTCCAATGTTTCGATACGAGAGCCCAGCTGAGTCAGTTCAGATCGAAGTGAGGACACCTCAGAGTGGACCACATCACGAAGTTTACTCTCCAAAGATGTGAAGTCCGCCTTAGTGGGCAAGGTCTGTAGGAGGGTGAGGACTTTCTGCATGTCTTGCTGTCCAGCGGAGCTCCTATCTGGTGTAATCACCCTGGTTTCACCTTGCGTCTCCGCCCTCTCGGCGTGTGCCGGAGAGGGAGGTGTCGATGGAGTCGACATATCTGTATCTTTCCGGAGGTTGAGAAACCGCCTGAGATCTGAGCGGGGGGTGACTGCAGACTGACAAATAGAGGTTTTCACTCCCCTACGTTTCCTGCGACTCATGGGTAATAAGAAGGGGATATGATCGTTGAAACCTGCACGACAGGCGCTGGAGCAGGGGTGTTGGGCGACTCAATACCACAGGTCACACTTTGATCACTCCCTCGGTCCCATATCCCAAAGCTTGGGGCTGATATTCACAGATCCCTATGTCGCCACCATACAGAAGAGAGTGTCAGGTGCAGTGGTGGGTGCGTTCGGTAAATCGCATAGTTACAGGCATGACTGGATGGATGCGTTATCGTGTCGGGTCTAGTGAGATATTGCAGAATCAGCAAAACAGATCTGTGGTCGTTGTGGTAGTAGGACGTGTCAGAAGGCGTCAGCCATCATCCCTTGAGACGGCCCTACATGGCTGCAGGAGGAGGCGTCTATTTCCTTTTGGGTGGGGACATGATGGTCACACGGCGGTGACTATTCGTAGGCAAGTTGTTTTGTTATAATACAAGCAAGTGTAACAGTAGGGGAGGTGAGATGTAGCAGGGATCCACAAGGGGGAGCTTCACTTCCCTATGTCAAAGAATGTGCAGTCAGGTTAATCTCGTTCCCTATAACTAGTGGGGTGGCCGGGATCCTGTGTCAACAGCCCCTGCCACCGACACCTTAGTTGGCAGCAGGGCTATAAATCACCCCAGAACAGCTTCTTTTAGTGTGGGCACCTTTCCAGGTATAAAGATGGCGTCATCAGGCTTCTATACCCAATTGCCAGTGATGTCTGCCAGGATCTAAGATGGCGCCGCCAGGCTACTTTCTCCAGGTGCCTATAATGGGCCTCATGTAGCCCCTGCCTGCGGGATATTTTCAGTGGTGGCAGTGGCTGGCGTCTCCGGAGCCCAGGTGGGGCCTCAGGGGACACGCGGTGAGCGCTGGTTGTAGCGGCGGCCCCGGGAGCGGCACCACGTGACCGGCGCCGCGCTCCCTCTCGCTACGGAGCCAACCGCCGGGCACACGGGGGACCGCCGCACGGAGCGGATCGTCCGGGGAGAGACTCACCAGGACGAGGTGAGGAGTGTTGAGTGGTGTGGGGGCTCCAGGGGTGATGGGGACAGCTCCGGCCCGGCTCTCCGCCGCAGGGCGCCGCACTTCCGGTCCGGGACAGCTCCAGACGCGAGGTCCCGGCTCCAGCTGACAGGGTAGGCCGCAACCCGCACGGGTCCAGGAGGCACCCGCCGGCTCCGCAACCGCCCTGTTCAGTGCTGGGGGGGCCCGAGTAGGTATATGGTGGATTATAATTATATTATAATGTATTAGGGGGACAATTGAGCAGTTAAAACTGCTATTGTGGCAGGAGCTCGTGTGCTGCACAACCTCCTGCATCCACAGCCAGCACACCTTTCTAGATTCTGAGTGAAAAGGTCTTGCATCATCATGAGAGGCAGAATATGCCTCACTAACAGTTGCAGTACCTCCACTCATAAATACATACCAAGACCTGTTTCTTTTCTTGCCACTGGCTTTGCTAAATGGCATGTTGCCAATTTTATGTTTTTCTGCACAACAATTTCCCTTTAATAGATGTTTTTTCTTTACCACTGTATTTTTTTTCATTTTAGATGTCCTGACTTATACCCACAATTAGCATTGGCTTTAGATGACATTGAAGTGCTAGTATTTGCTTGCTGTTCCTGCTCTTCTCTTGGTAGATCATCATGATTTATTTATTTATTAAGTTTCTTATATAGTGCAGCATATTCTGTTGCATTTTACAATTGATCCATATTAATGAAAACACTCAAGTTGTACAAAATCTACTACAGTATTATCTATTTACTTGAACCTTTTTTCAAAATTCACCACTCACAGCACTTATATGTTATGGGTATGCAGTAGGGTATGGCCTGCATTGTCACAGACCTTTTATGTTATGGATACACAGTGGGGTTCAGCACAACAAAAAACCTTTTTTCACTTTTTTCAGTTTGTTTAACTTTTTTAAAACTGTACTTGCAAATGACATTATGTGAAGGCAGTGGGATGTGACCTGAGAAGTCACAATACTTGTATGTTATGGATACACATAGTAACATAGTAATATAGTAACATAGTAACTAAGGTTGATAAAAGACAATTGTCCATTGAGTTCAACCTATTTGTGGTCTCCTATGCAGTCTTATTATAGGACTAGTTATTTTTATGTTAGGACAAGTTATATTAACTATAATGCGTGCCTACGCACCATAACCCTGAATATCTTTATCCAATAGGAATTTATCTAACCCATTCTTAAAGGTGTTGACTGAGTCCGCCATTACTACTCTCTCAGGCAGGGAATTCCAAACACGTATTGTCCTTACTGTGAAAAAACCTCTCCGCCTCAATGTGCGGAAACTCCTCTCCTTTAACCTAAGCGAGTGACCATGTGTCTTCTGTGCTGATCTTATAGAAAACAGGTCCCTCCCAAGCTCTGTGTATTGACCCCTTATATTTGTAGATGTTGATCTTGTCCCCTCTTAGTCTCCTTTTTTCCAATGTAAACATGCCTAGCCTTGCAAGTCTTTCTCGTATTCCAGCGTCTCCATGCCCTTGATTAGTTTGGTCGCCCGCCTCTGAACCGTTTCTACCTCCAGGATATCCTTTTTGTAATATGGTGCCCAAAATTGCACACAGTATTCAATATGTGGCCTCAATAGTGATTTATATAATGGGAGTATAATACTCTCATCCCTTGCATCAATTCCCTGTTTTATGCATGCTAATATCTTATTAGCATTCTTTGCTGCACTTCTACTTTGGGTACTGCTGCTTAATTTGTTATCTATGTGAACCCCTAAGTCTTTTTCCAGTACAGAATCCCCTAATATTACCCCATTTAGTATGTAGGTGTTATCTTTGGTCTTGCCCCCACAGTGCATTACCTTACACTTGTCTGTGTTGAATCTCATTCTCCATTTTGCTGCCCATGCTTCCAGTTTAGTTAAGTCATTCTAAAGAGACTCAGCATCCCCCTCCATATTTATAACCTTACACAATTTGGTATCGTCTGCGAAAATTTACACCATGCTCTCTAGACCTACTGTTAGGTCGTTGATGAAAATGTTGAACAAAAGTGGTCCAAGTACAGAACCTTGTGGCACACCACTTAGTACTTTAGTCCAATTTGAAAATGATCCATTGACCACAATGTGCTGCTCCCTATTATCTAACCAATTACTGACCCAAGTGCATATTGTGCTCCCTAGCCCTATTTCTCGTAGCTTACAGATAAGGCACATGTGTGGTACAGTGTCGAAAGCTTTGCCAATGTCTAAAAAGATTACATCCACCTCCTTACCCTGATCAAGGTTCGCTCTTACTGTTTCATAAAAGCCAAGTAAGTTGGTCTGACGTGATCTGTCCTTCACAAATCCATGTTGGTTCCTTTTAGTGACCTTATTTGCTTCAAGGAACTTTTGAATACTGTCCCTTAGAATACCTTCCAATACTTTCCCCACTATAGAAGTAAGACTAACTGGTCTATAATTACCTGGATCAGCTTTGCTCCCCTTTTTGAATATTGGCACTACATTCGCTATACGCCAGTCTTTGGGAAACATACCCGATTTAACCGAATCAATGAAGATCAAAAATAGAGGTCTTGCTAGTTCAGCGTCCAGCTCCATAAGAACCCTTGGGTGAATTCCATCGGGACCAGGTGACTTATTAATGTTTAACTTTTTTAATCGTCACAGACTACCTCCTCACGTAAATAAGCATTTAGCAGTGGGACATTATCTTTGTTGAGTTTTTGTGTTAGACCCAGTAATTGGTCCTCTCTGTACACAGTGGGCTAAAGCCTGTGAAATCACAGTAATTGTATGTTATGGATACAGAGTAGTCACAATACTTGTATGTTATGGATACACCACGGGGAATGGCTTACATTGTCACAAAACTTCTATGTTATGGATACATAGTGGGTACAGCCTGCAAAGTCACTGTACCTGTATGTTGTGGATTCACAGTGGAGTATGGCCTGCAAAGTTACTGTATTTGTAAGTTTTGGAAACACAGTAGTCACAGAACTTCTATGTTATGAATACAGAGTGGGGTATGGCCTGCTTTGTCGCAGAACTTTTATTTTATGGATACACAGTAGTCAAAGTACTTGTATGTTATAGATACACAGTGGGGTACAGCTTGCAAAGCCACAGTACTTGCATATTAAGGATACACAGTAGTCACAGTACTTGTATGTTATGGGTACACAGTGGGCTACAGCCTGCAAAGTCACAGTACTTGCATGTTATGGATACACAGTAGTCACAGTACTTGTATGTTATGGATACATAGTGGGGTACAGCCTGCAAACTCACAGGTTTGTATGTTAAGGATATATAGTGGGTACATCCTGTGAAGTCACAGTCCTTGTACGTTATGGATACACAGTTGCCATAGTACTTGTATGTCATGAATACACAGTAGGTTACAGCCTGCAAAGGTGCAGTACTTGTATGTTATGGATTCACACTGGGGTATGGCCTGCAATGTCACAGTACTTGTATGTTATGGATACACAGTAGTCACAGAACTTGTATGTTATGGATAGACAGTGGTGTACTGCCTGCATTGTCACAAAACGTATATTTTATGGATACTCAGTGAGGTACAGCACAAAAGAAAAACATGTTTTTATTATTCTGTTAACTTTATTTAAAAAAAAAATTTTTTTACTTTTCCTGACTTTTTCAAAAGTTTTTTCAAGTTTCTTGAAACTTTTTACCTTTTTAACTTTTCTCTACTTTTTTTTTCTTTTTTAACACTTGAGCGGATGGACACTGGACATCCACGTGATCATCACTGGAGTGGATGGACACTAGACAGGTGCATCATTAGCACTGAAGAGGGTGGACACTGGACAGATACGTTGGCAGCACTGGAGCGGATGGCTACTGAACAGGTGTAACAACAGCACTGAATCAAATGGCTACTAGACAGGTGTATTTTCAGCACTAGAGTGGATGGACACTGGACAGGTTTAATTGTCAGCACTGAAGTGGATGAACAATTAACAGATGCATCAGCAGCACTGGAGCGGATGGATATTGGAAAGGTGCATTGGTAGCACTGGAGCGGATGTCCACTGGACAGGTGTGTTGTCAGCACTGGAGCAGATGGACACTGGAAAGGTGCATCAGCACTGGAGTGGATGGACAAGAGACAGGTGCATCAGCAGCACTGGAGCAGATGGACACTAGACAGGTGCACCATTAGCATGGGAGTGAATGGACACTGGACAGGTGTGTTGTCAACCTGGAGCAGATGAACACTGGTCCGGTGCGTTGTTATCACTGCAGCGGGTGGACACTGGACAGATGCGTCAGCAGCACTGGAGCATGTGGACACTGGAAAGGTGCTTTATCAGCACTGGAGTGGGTGGACACTGGACAGGTGCATCGGCAGCACTGGAGCGGATGGACACTGGACAGGTGTGTCAGCAGCACTGGAGCGGATGGACACTGGACAGGTGTGTCAGCAGCACTGGAGTGGATAGACACTGGACAGCTATTTAATGGACACAGCAGAGCTACTTCTGGATGGATACAAAACAGGCCCTTAATGAACACAGCACAGCCACTTTAGATGGACACAACACAGCCACTTGAATATGGAGTCTGGACAATTTAAAGTCACTTTTATGAATGGACACAGCACAACCACTAGTCTGGAGTCTGGACACAGCCACTCATGTGAACACAGTGCAGACACTTGCATGGAGTTTGGACAAAGGACCTTAGTCAGCTTCAGTTGTAGTTTTGGTAATGTAACAAAAGTACAATTGCTAGCAGTCGCATGTTGGGGGCCGCCCAGCGCAGGGCAAGGCCACCCAGCATGCTAACAGCCACCTGCAATGCAATCACAATGCAATTACGTTCACATCGCAGACCCGGTAAAATAAGGGTAGCCCCCTACCTGCACAGCCTGGCTGCGAAGGCAGTCGGACCACCGCCATCTTGCCCATCAAAGTGGCTGCATGTGATGTCATGCAGTAGACCCAAGGCCCTGACCCCCTCATTTTTGCTGCAACACCCCCACAATGCCATTTTGCCACCCCTGACCACACCGCGAACGCCTGTGACTGTCAATCGGGAAAATGCGATCACATTGCAGGTGCAATCACTACTGAAAAAGGTCCACAGTCTGGACACAGCACAGCCACTTGAACAGCAGAGTACAACGCAGCACACAGCAGCATGCCTGAGTACAGAGTGAAATAGCAGAGTCACCGCCGCAGGTCCCTTATATAGAATCCAAAACCTTTGTGAATCCAGTGCCAGGATGAAGATGTTTTGGAATCCGAGTCTAGCGGGAAAACCCGAGCTGCGGCCCAGATTGACCCAGATTCCGAAAGTTCGGTTGGTCTCGGATTCCAAGGAAAACAAACCGCTCATATCTACTTATAAATGTTGATCTTTAATACAGTGCACTTTGGAGTACAGAAATAATTCAACATACACATAAATTACATGTCACTAAATATTCTAGGTGTGTGCCAAATAATTACATTTGAAAGAAGAATATTATTTCTCAATTTAATCAGGAATGTGGGAATTAACGTCCATATATCTCTATAGCAGCAGTGCTACATAATTAATTTGTAACAACGCAGATAACGAACTCAGCTAGTAAAAAACACTTAATTCACACATACTATAGTCTTATGTAAAACATATAAAGTTTAGTATGTTACAAACTGAGCATAAATATTAAGCGGGGTCACACAATCATTCTCATTCCAAACTTACATTTTTTGCTTTTCTTTAAGTCAATGTAGCATTCTCAAAACTAACTAGAATTCCACGGAGATTTAGATTTTTTAATTGAATTCCAGAGGGATAGTGTGTCAAAGGACCTTATTTCCTAAGTGTGTTACTGCCAAATAACTCCCTTCTCGCTCACAGGAGTATATATGAATTGACATCGTGATCTAAACAAATCTGACTAATATTTGACATGAGCTTTCCCAATGCAATTTTAATTCTTGAAATTATATTAAATCTTTGTATAAAATTCAGGTTCTGTGTAGGATTTAAAATGTAAGAATTATGTATTGACTGTTTCATATTTCAAGTAAGTACAGTACAGTATTGCAGATTTTTTTTGTACTACAATTTTTATTCTGTGTAATATTTTAGCAATATCAATCCATCTCGAAGGGAAAAAAAAATTATATATACATATATATATATATATATATATATATATATAAAAAATAACCAAAAAGTTTAAAAATACAAAACTTATTTTACTAATTTCCTTTACTGTGAAACATGTTGAATGGATTTTAATTTTAGGTTTTGTAAAAAATGTTGCTACACATTGAGAGTTATTCAGGTTTATTAGCAATCCAGAAAAGCCCACTAATAGGCAAAATCATGCTGCACTGCCGGTGGGGCAGATGTAACATCTGCAGAGAGATTTAGATTTGGGTGGGTTATATTTGGGTTGTGTCTGTGCAGGGTAAATACTGGCTGTTTTATTTTTACACTGCAATTTAGATTTCAGTTTCAAAACAACCCACCCCAATCTAATCTCTGCACATTTTACATCTGCCCCACCTGCAGTGCAACATGGTTTGCTAACAAAAATGAATACGGCCATTTGTATATTCCAAAGTGTACACTATTCTTAAATATTGCCATTGCTTTTGCTAAGTCTTATTAGACAATAGTAGGCATATGCAAATAATTATAATTAACATTTGTATATAAATAAATGCAACAAGCCATTTTTGCTTAGAATGACAGTTACAGATTACGGCTGTGTTTTTATTCATTTATACTTCATCAGTTGTAAGCAGTACCACTACATTATTTTGATGTGATTTTTAATTCTTATAACTAGCTTGAGAAAAAAAGAATAAAGCATTGAAAACATTTCAAAAACTAATAAAATAAGCATCTAAACTCTTGTCCAGTGATTCTAAATGTAAATTACTATAAATCTTGTACTTTAGCACCTGTTTGCTTAGAAATAAAACACGGAATAAATAAGAGTATAGCTGATATTAATAAAAGTCATCCGCTTCCTTTCTTTCAGGGATACAGTGCCGCCAATGTGATGTACTCTGTTGGTGAACTCTATTTAAATTAATCAATGTAAACTGTTTTATAATTAACACAACAGAACTCCTTCCATAATGAAATGCTTTGAAAACATCCTGGGCTTTATGTTAAATATAAATATCTTACATACAAATAAGGTAACTTCTTTAAAATAATGCCTTCAAACTTCTTTCAAACAATGCCTTAAAACTGTAAGTACAGTATATGGACATGCAAAATCTAACAAGCATTATTGTATTATTTTTTTATTTGCTACTGTGTGGCTTTTATTTTACCTAATCCATGACCAGCAAGAACTTTGTAGTACACCAGTGCTGTCTATTAATGTAGTAATTAAAAATGCATGGACAGTAAAGTGGAAACGTGAACAAAATAAAGAAAGACAAACTATAAAGATTCAAAGGGGGGGGAATTCAAATGTTTGAAAAGTCGTTTGGGTGTCTGTTTTTTCCTGTCTATTAGATAGACAGACACCCAACTGACTTTTCAAACAATTGAATACCCCCCAAATAGTCACTAAGCATCTAGTTCCATATGGATCAAAAATATTTATACCATAAAGAAAGCAAGTGAAAGTGAATTCTTTGTTTTATTTTCATGGAGTTAGTGCTTCAAGCCAATGAATCTACTTGGCTCTTTTCTCAATAAGATTCTGTTATGGTCTCCTTTTATTTTTAATGATGGAATATGATTAGGTGGCATGAACTATAAGTCTATAAGTTTACTATAGGTCCTTTATGATGAAAGTGCATCAATTTGGGCGCAATGGTTTACACTTATTTAAGCCTTTTTACTAGACAACCTGTTTATAGCAAATCTATCCATGAACATTCTAACAGCTTTTCCAATGTAAACTAGTTTGCATGGACATACAGGGTGGAGTCACATTATTATGACCATAAGCTAATAGCCAGAGTAACCGCCACGTGCAGCACAGACAGCAGCGAGATGGGCTGAACGGTCATTGTAGAAGCACCTCTGGTAGCCCCCAGGTTTCTTTTGATGGTGAGCTTCTGCACTGTAGTGACGGTTGGCCCTTATACACCTTCGTAGCCGACGTTCACCTCTCACATCAATGGCACGTGGTACTCCACAGTTTCCACATCAGTTGGTGCCATTTGTCAAGTCACGATACACCTTCACCACAGCAACACGCGAACAGTTCACAAACTGCGCTGTTTCAGAAATACTGCCACAGCCAATAATCATACCTTTTTGTAACTCTGATAAATTGCCCTTTAACCCATGACAGCAACGAGTGATATGTGTGCAGACGGCCTATTGCACACCTTATATAGCCGTCAAGTAAGTTGTAGTATGGTATGCTGGCGGCCGGGCTCCCGGCGACCAGCATACCGGTGCCAGAATCCCGACCCTATGGCATACAGACAGCTGGGCAAGCACAAATGAGCCCCTTGCAGGTTCGCTACGTTCACCATGTTGCGAGCATGGTGGCATGCTACGCAACCCACACTATCTATTCTCCCTACGGGGGGGTCGTGGATCCCCAAGAGGGAGAAAAGGTGTTGGTATGCCACGTGTCAGGATTCCGGCGCCAGTGTACTGTGCGCTGGGATCCCAATAGCTGGCAAACTAAAGACCACCCATCAAGTCAGCACATGACATGTAATGTACTTCATGGGCTATGCGCTGCCGACGTCAAATACAGGATGTGGTCATAATAATGTGACTCAACCATGTGTTATTGCATACATTGCATATTTGTTCTCATCTGTCATATGAAATCTGATATTATTGATATCATTCAATCCATTAAATTTATCTCCAGTGAGAATTTGTTGGCAATGAACACATCCAAAATATCTGAACACAGATATCTGAATTAGGTATCAGCCAAATAGTCTGAATTCCGATGCTACAGTAACTTCTAAATGTGTAATTATGTCTTTAATGTTTGAACTTCATTTATACAAGAACATTGAGGACTGTTGCAATTCTTGTACTAAATTAGGGTCAGTTTGTATGAAGTGTCAATGTCAGAAAATTGCTGTTTTGGTTCTTTTGAACGAAATTGAGCTTGTGCTCGAATTTACATTTCAAACACTGTTATATGTGAAGGGAGATGCGCAATCTGCTCCAGTCTCCATTTCATGTAGCACCAGCATAATATGCCTTATTTTACATTTACATGAGGACAAATTGCCAATAATGTAGAAATTTGTACCAGGGGCATATTTAGAGAGGATGTTGTCCATGTACAGTCTCCAACTTCCCTGCAATTTTGCATGGCCACCATATCAGCCGCTAGAGATATCAGTACTGAAGAAATGGGTGCAGGGAATTTAGTGTGGGCCCCTGGATCTGAGGAAATTTGTTAGCCGTTGGGCAAAAAACCATGTGCACTGCAGGTGTGGCAGATATAACATTTGCAGAGAGAGTTAGATTTGGGTGAGTTATTTTGTTTCTGTGCAGGGTAAATACTGGCTGCTTTATTTTTACACTGCAATTTAGATTTCAGTTTGAACACACCCCACCCAAATCTAACTCTCTCTGCACATGTTATATCTGCCCCCCCCTGCAGTGCACATGGTTTTGTCCAACTACTAACAAATTTGCTGCTGCGATCAGGTCTGAATAACCCACATTGTTCAATAAGTAAGTTTTTCACATTGCAGCACATTTATCAAGTACATTGTATAAAATGAAAGGTAAAAGCTGACAGGTTGTTAAAGATAACTTCTCCATTTAAACATTGCTCTAGTTTTAGAAATTTTGATACCTGTATGTTCTGTTCTTCTAATCCTCTTTTTAGTATTTTTTTTTTTTATGTAGCGTTGTAATTGTGTTTTCACAAAAAGGACTATGTGGTCAATCAAACTGTCTGTGAAGGGGATGAGTTCCCATAGCAAAAGTGTAGAAACGCCAACAATGGCACTGTAACTCATCCTCCTTATGGCCCAATTTCACTCCAGACTCGCAGCTTTATGGGACTGCGAACAAAAACCTACGAGTCCAGCGGTACTATAAGTGCTGCATATAGCCACACTTACCCACAGGGGATGCAGTCAGTTTACCTCCAATCAAAATCCCGACGTTCAAAATCCCGACACCAATTGACCGATGGTCAAAATTCCGACAAGGTCAAAATCCCGACATGGACATAATACCGGCATTTAAAATACCGACAAGGTCAAAATACCGACATGTAAAATGCCAACAGGAAATGTGCGCAAGGCAGCACTAACAGACCAAATTCCCCAAGGTGTCACCACACCCAACACAAGAATTTAGACAACAAGGAAAAAGTGGAGAATTCTACGTCTATACAGGCGCCATGGAAATAGAACAGTAAAGGATTACAATAATAAATCATTATAAACAGTAAAGAATTATATTATGTTCCTTAAAGTTTTTCTAGTCAATCTTCTTCTAATCCTTGATTTTTTTTCAAACAGGTATTTCTCAGTCCCCAATGGGTGTATGAAAAATTAAACACAAAAAAATACAACGTGTAGTATTGTTTTACACTATATATGTCCTTACAGTCTCCAAATCTCAGATGCAAAAAGAAGGTTAGATGTGGAAGTAGGTTTTGGCACAGAAGGCCTACCCCAACTCACAGAAAAGCCTCCCAGTAAGTGTGCATAAAGGTATCTTTACATCTTCTAAATTCCACGTGTGGCCTTCACCAGGATTGAATGAATGGTGCGTACCCCACTCCCTTTTGACACAGATTCTATAAAAAACGTAAAGGTATCTTTTCCTTATGTGTAAATACAATGTCATGCGTGCCACACTCACGGGTTAAAATCATAAAGGGACTCCTATCTGGGTTTCTTTACATCACAATCATCTCCTATTTTCACAAAGTATGAAGGATGTATTTCCCCACCAGTACATGCAAAGTTGAAAAAGTACTTGTATCAGCCAAAACCACATATACAATAAAAAAGTTTATTTCACATAAACCCTATAGTTGGAGTATATAGGACAAAGAAAAAAAGATATTAAAAAATAGTAAAAAAGTCCGTCAAAAATATATACAAAAAGCGGATGTCCACATGGTAAACAACAATAAAAATACCTCAGATTTCTTTAAAAAGATGGTATCACAGTGCCCAGTTCTGTCGATGCGTTTCGGCTCAATTGGAGCCTTCCTCATGACATGTGGGCACTGTGAGGCCTCATGCTATTTAACTTGGATGTGACCAATCCTAAACACAGGAAGTGACACGATGATTCATAATTTAATTAACAGAAATATATATCAAAACAAATCCTAAAATATCTGCATATTCAAATACATATAGCGCACAATATAATTTCTGATGATATCATCAAAATTAAGTTTATAGCTTGTTTTAATGAGTTATATACCCCAGGAAGTGATACTCTCCGGAAGTGTTAGATCGTATACTACCAGCGTTTATAATAATAGTTCAAACATTTACTGCTATTAAGGGTAACCGTTCCAGGATAAATATCCTGGGTTAGGGGTGGAAATGCCATTAATCTAATGGAAAACAGACAGTGCCACTTTGCGTTCCAAACGGAGCTGTCTGCATTCCACTGACAACTTCCGGGAACCGTCAGCTGCTACCTTATTGGTCCAGCTGACGTTCAATGCGTCTGCGTTCCACGGCAGCTTTCCAGAGTCGCCAGTTCTTACTGATGCAGTTAACGTGAAGCGGAGGGAAGAGTCCCCTGCGTTCCACGATGATACCACCCTGCGCTCCATATACATTAAACAAGAAGCGGAAGAAAAAAATTACATTCCATCAAAAACAAATCACTACTTCTTTCAAATTAGACCTAATAATATTATTATCATGGAATCTATATAAAAGGGAATATTTGAGCATTGGTCCGGTCTCCCATTAATCCAATACCCCTGTGTCACCTGGAAACAGGCATCCATGGATACAAGGAAAAATGGGAGAACAAAACAAGACCACTGCCCAAGAAGTTCACCAAAATTGAAAAAATACGTGAAAATAGGAGATGATTGTGATGTAAAGAAACCCAGATAGGAGTCCCTTTATGATTTTAACCCGTGAGTATGGTACGCATGACATTGTATTTACACATAAGGAAAAGATACCTTTACGTTCTTTATAGAATCTGTGTCAAAAGTGAGTGGGGTACGCACCATTCATTCCATCCTGGTGAAGGCCACACGTGGAATTTAGAAGATGTAAAGATACCTTTATGCACACTTACTGGGAGGCTTTTCTGTGAGTTGGGGAGTTGGGGTACGCCTTCTGTGCCAAAACCTACTTCCACATCTAACCTTCTTTTTGCATTTGGGATTTGGAGACTGAGAGGACATATATAGTGTAAAACAATACTACACATTGTATTTTTTGTGTTTAATTTTTCATATACCCATTGCGGACTGAGAAATACCTGTTTGAAAGAAAATCAAGGATTAGAAGAAGATCGACTTCAAAAACTTTAAGAAACGTAATATAATTTTCTTTTTCATCCACTAGGGGTCACTGGAGTACTCTTGGGATATGGACGGGCGCAGCCGAACAAAGGCACTGAATATTTAAATTTAGGACTCTCCACCCCTCCATATCCCCGAGTACCTCAGTGTACGACCTCAGTGTTTTTTCGGTGCTCACAGCACTAACATCGGCTTGTGGGAAGATTCCCACATTTGGTGGAAGATTTTATTAAATTTTTCATTTTTACTTTTTATTTTTACACTTCCCTTCCCAGTTTCTAGAAAAACATGGGTCCGGGATGGTGCCGCTGCAAGGCAGCGCATGGCGTGCTGGTCCTCACAAAGAGCACCCTCACAGCCACAGGCAGCCCACTGTCTCCTGCAAAGAGCTGGACGGAGCTTACAGAAAAAGCCCCGTCACAGCCAGGAACAAGCTGGACGGAGCTTACAGAAAGAAGCCCCATCACAGCCAGGAAGAAAGCCCCGTCACAGCCAGGAACAAGCTGGACGGAGCTTACAGGAAGAAGCCCTGTCATAGCCCTCACTACATGCGGCACGACGAGCAAGGTATGGTGGGGTGTCAGGGCGGTCAGCTCACGCTGCCGCCCTGCTGTGTGGGGAAAGTGCTCCTTTACCGATGGCCGCCGCTGATACATACTCCCGCCGCTGCTTACAGGTGCCGCCGCTGATTATCCAGCCACCGCTGTGCGAGGCCGCCCGAGCCAGCCACTCTACGCTGTCGCTATCTAGGGGAAACAGCTCGGAGCGGCCGCACGTCACTCAGAGACGCCGGCCGCTCTTCCAGCGCTGATTACCCGGCCACCGCAGCCCGCCGCTGATTACCCGGCCACTGCTTTAGGAGAGGCGCCGCCCGCTCTTCCGGACGCAGCTCCCCGGCGCTATACACAGCGCTCCCCTGCTTCCGCTAGGCTCCCTGCACCCGCTCCCGTCCGCTGCAGGTACATGAGGGGAGCAGTAGGGGGGAGAAGCTACCTCACAAGCAGCGCAGCTGCAGGGGGGGTGAGGGGGAGTAAATGCCCATAGCAGCAGCACCATATAGCAAGGCTGCATGGGTTAAGAAGTCATAGGCTGTCCAGCTTTTTAAACAGACAGTTAGTTATAGGCTATCAGTGTCATAACCTAAACTATGTTTCTAACTGTAAGCATGGCAGCCATTTTTAACCATGTTTCCTGGTTTTTCTGTTAAGGCTGCCATATAATGTTAATACAAAATTCACTGCAGGCAGTGTTTATATTAACTGGAAGGCTAACTAAAGGCATGTATTGTAAACTGCATGTATTTTACTGTATACTAGACCTGTGATTATCACTGTATAATAGGCTATTAAGCCTATATTAACACTGCAGCAGGTATTGTAACCTGTCCTGTGATTTTCAGTGTAAGCATGGCATGGGGGCCATTTTAATCATTACTGTTTCTTCCAGTTTATAATTCCAGAACATTCCGGCCATACACCTCTACTCCACAAGGAGGCGCAGGGGTGTTAGTGGGAATTTTGGTTCAGGTTTCACATAAGTTAGCCATGTAAACTGTATTTCGACATAATTCTGGAACATTCCTGCCCTACATCTCTAAGCCACCAGAGGCGCAGGGGTGTTAGTGGGAATTTGGTTCGGGTTTCACATGCCCATGTGAACTGCTTTTCACATAAAGAATACTCTGGTTTCTCTTCACATCGAAGAAATCTTTCGCTTTTACTAAAGATTTCCGTAGAGAGAAACAACCATGAGTTTCATATCAATATGCTGTTCAGCAATAAGATATATATATCTCACTTTGGAAAACATTTTTCTTCTAGCCTTGGCTTCGGCAAGGGTTTTGTTTTCATATTTGGGTGCCTTGTATTCCAAGCCACCGTATTTGAGTTTTCTCATGACAAAGCAGATCTTCGGACGAATTCCGCTTTCGTATTCTTCACATCAATATACCAATAGTGGTTCCTGTGTGGACAGCACATTCTAGAATTCTGAATGTGGTACACGCATTACGCGTTTATATATGTCCCGAACGTCTACAGTACGTGATACGGATACGTTGTTTGTTCTCGATGATGCTGCCAACTGGAGTTAGCCAGTTTCTCAGCAGACATTATCCAGTTGGATAATAATGACTACAAGTCAGGCTTACTTTAAGGCTAAGTTACAATCGCCTACGTCAGTAATAGCTCATCCCACAGGTTCTGTGGGAATGTCAGACCCAGCGGGTCGTGGAGCGTCTACGACGCGGCTACATAGCCTTCAGTGCACCACGTTTGTGCACGTTTACACGTTATGAATGGTGGCGGCATCAGCATCTAGCTTTGGCTGCCTACTGTTACAAGTATCAAACAGCTCTCCCGCCCACGAGGGAAGCTTTGGTACGTCCCAAGAGTACTCCAGTGACCCCTAGTGGATGAAAAAGAAAATAGGATTTTGGTACTTACCAGGTAAATCCTTTTCTTTGAATCCATAGGGGGCACTGGACGCCCACCCAGAGCAGTTTTACCTGGGTTGTTTTAAGCTCAAAGGAGCTTAGGGTAACACGTTTTACCTAGTTGGTATTAAGCTCAGAGGAGCTTATGGTAACACATTTTCACCGATTGGTTCAAATTATAAAGTTCTGTCGGTTATGGTGTCAACTGTTTAGTTGACAGTAAAGTTATGGGTCAACTTTGTTGTTGTCCATTATGTTATAGGAATTCTCCATTGTCAACCTCTCTATATAGTTCCTGTTCGCTCAGTAAAAAACACTGAGGTCGTACACTGAGGTACTCGGGGATATGGAGGGGTGGAGAGTCCTAAATTTAAATATTCAGTGCCTTTGTTCGGCTGCGCCCGTCCATATCCCAAGAGTACTCCAGTGCCCCCTATGGATTCAAAGAAAAGGATTTACCTGGTAAGTACCAAAATCCTATTTTTTATTGTTTATAATTCTGTATAGTTGTAATCCTTTACTGTTCTATTTACATGGCGCCTGTATAGACGTAGAATTCTCCACTTTTTCCTTGTTGTCTAAACGCTTCTGTTTATGAACTATTGTAATTTAGTTTTGTATCCTCCAATAGCACCTCTGTGTTGACGGCTTATGATCATTAGGTCAACAAGACTTAGGTCGACAGTCATTAGGTTGACCACTATTGGTCAACATGCTCTAGGTTGACATGATCATTAGGTCAACATGGTCATTAGGTCGACATGAACAAGGTCGACAGGGAAAAATATCAACACGAGTTTTCACATTTTTTAAATTATTTTTTAAATTATTTTAACTTTTTCATACATTACGATCCACGTGGACTACAAATGGGAATGGTAACCTGTGCTGAGCGCAGCGGTAGCGGAGCGAGGCACCTTGCCCGAAGCATGGAGAGCAAAGTGAGCCATGTGAGGGGACACGGTGCACTAATTGGGCTTCCCCATCACTTTACAAAGAAAACGACACCAAAAAAAGTAAAAAAACTCATGTTGACCTTTTTCTATGTCGTCCTTGTTCATGTCGACCTAATGACCATGTCGACCTAGTCACCATGTTTACCTAATGCATGTTGACCAATAGTGGTCGACTAAATTACTGTCGACCTAAATCTTGTCGACTAATGACCCATACCCATGTTGACATCATCTAAAATGTCCTCTACTACTAAGATTTCACCTTTTTTCTATGTTGCGTGACCAACTACTGTATCTCACTGCTATTTCCACATATCGAAACAAGTGAGTTTATGATCTTCTTTCATAAAATGATCTTACTTTGTCCTGGTGTCTTCATCAAATCAGCCTCAATTTCAACAATACTGCAAATTTCCTAATCACCTTAGTGTAACCTTATTACTATTCTCAGCTCTACTCCTCGCATTCTGTCTCCCTTGCAACCCTGTAACCGCTACCCTCACAATTTTTAGAGTATCTCACTTACTCAAGATGCAACCAAAACTCTTATCTATGGTCTCATTTATTTCCCACCTCAACAACTATATCCTTCTCATATCTAGCTTTCCCTTCATCCTAAATGCTAGAGAATAATAGATTTTTGTCTCCTGTTGATACACATTCACCACAGCACTTTATAAATCTATGGAATCATTTGCCATAATCCAATTTAAATGACTCACCCTCACCTACTAAAACCTCAAAAACACAATCCCTTCACATGTCTCAAAGCTCATATTAAAATATTCTCCATCATGCCTCTCACATCTGATTCAGATCTGCATCACACCTCTCTGATACTCACTCGTCACACATACAGTAAACAAGATTTCTCCCATTCACTTTTTCACTTATGGATAGTTCTACCACTCCTGATAACCTTATCGCCCAGCCACCAAATCTTTAAGCACTGTCCAGAAACCAACCTCTTTACTGGAACTTATCCTGCTCCAACCTATATTACTCACACTGCTACTTCAATAATCTGCAGTACAATCCAGATCGGTCCGCTTATCTCAGAGCTGCACTTTTTCCACTAGAATCTTAACTTTCTCCCTACCTTTTGTTTTGCATTTTTTTTTTACTTTTTATATCTTTTTTTATATATATATATATCTCCATATATTTTCTAAACTCACAATTCATATTCCACTGTAACAAATAGTTTACATTGGAAGACAATATATCTTCATAACAATTTTCATTTAGCTCAGTAACAGTGATGCTTGAAAGTTTGTGAACTCTTCAGACTTTTCTTATTTCTGCTAAAATTTGGCCTAAAACTACATCAGACTTTCACACAGGTCCTAAAAGTCGATAAAGAAATCCAAATCAAACAAATGAAACAAAAATATTAGACATTCTAATTTTTTTGTTGAGGAAAATTATTCAATATCACATAACTGTGTGGCAAAAGTACTGTATGTGAACCTTTAGGCTTAGCAGAAATTTTGAAGGTGCAATTAGTGTCCGGTTTTTTCAATGTGTGCTATGACAATTAGGTGAGTGGAAAACCTGTATTTTTAAAAGAACAGTGATCTATCAAAGTCTGATGTTCACAACAAATGTTTGTGGAAGTGTATCGGGAGTCATTCCGAGTTGATCGTAGCTGTGCTAAATTTAGCACAGCTACGATCATTCACACTGACATGCTAGGGGACGCCCAGCACAGGGCTAGTCCTCCCCGTTGTCAGTGCCGGTTCCCCCAGAAGTGCAAAGGCATCACACAGCGGCGATGCCTTTGCACTTCAAGAGTAGCTCCCGAACAGCGCAGCTTTAGCGTGCTGGCCGGGAGCTACTTGTCGCAGCCGCTGCGGCCTTCCCCCCCAACGGTCCGGCCATGCCTGCATTGTCTGGACCGTGCCCCTTAAACAGCGTGCTGTAAAAATAAAGTGGCACTGTTCTGGGTGCTGTAAAAATAAAGGGATGCTGTAGTCCTGTGCTGTGTGCTGTAAAAATATAGGGACACTGTTCTGTGTGCTGTAAAAATAGAGGGGTGCTGTAAAAACAAAGGGGCACTGTTCTGTGTGCTGTAAAAATAAAGGGGCACTGTGGCCCTGTCCTGTGTGCTGTAAAAATAAAGGGCACTGTTCTGTGTGCTGTAAGAATAAAGGGGCGCTGTGGCCTTGTCCTGTGTGCTGTAAAAATATAGGGGCCCCATTCTGTGTGCTGTAAAAATAAAGGGCACTGTTCTGTGTGCTGTAAAAATAAAGGGGTACTGTGGCCCTGTCCTGTGTGCTGTAAAAATAAAGGGATACTGTAAAAATAAAGGGGCACTGTTCTGTGTGCTGTAAAAATAGAGGGGTGCTGTAAAAACAAAGGGGCACTGTTCTGTGTGCTGTAAAAATAAAGGGGCACTGTGGCCCTGTCCTGTGTGCTGTAAAAATAAAGGGCACTGTTCTGTGTGCTGTAAGAATAAAGGGGCGCTGTGGCCTTGTCCTGTGTGCTGTAAAAATATAGGGGCCCTATTCTGTGTGCTGTAAAAATAAAGGGCACTGTTCTGTGTGCTGTAAAAATAAAGGGGTACTGTGGCCCTGTCCTGTGTGCTGTAAAAATAAAGGGGTACTGTAAAAATAAAGGGGCACTGTTCTGTGTGCTGTAAAAATAAAGGGGTGCTGTGTCCTTGTCCTGTGTGCTGTAAAAATAAAGGGGCATGGTTCTGTATGCTGTAAAAATAAAGGGTTGCTGTAAAAATAAAGGGGTGCAGTAAAAATAAAGAGGCACTGTTCTGTGTGCTGTAAAAATAAAGGGGCACTGTAAAAATAAAGGGGAACTGTTCTCTGTGCTGTAAAAATAAAGGGGTGCTATAAAAATAAAGGGGTACTGCTCAGGGTGCTGTAAAAATAAAGGGGTGCAGTAAAAATAAATAGGCAATGTTCTGTGTGCTGAAAAAATAAAGGGATGCTGTGGCCCTGTCCTGTGTGCTGTCAAAATTAAGATGCACTATTCTATGGGCTGTAACAATAAACGAGCACTGTGTCCCTGTCCTGTATGTTGTAAAAATAAAGGGGCGTTGTCCTGTGAAATGGAGAACAAAAATTTGGAGTAAAAAATAGTAAAAGATCAGGAACCACTTCCTAGTACTAGTGCTGAAGCTTCTGCCACCAGTCATGACATTGAAAATGCAATTCCATCAACGTTGTCTGCTAAGGCCAATGCCCAATATCATAGAGGGCATGTTAAATCCAAGAAGCAAAAATTAATAAAAAAAAAAAGAAGAAATTATCTGATGAGAAACGTAAAATTGGCAATATGCCATTCACGACACAAAGTGGCAAGGAAAGGCTAAGGCCTTGGCCTATATTCATGATTGGTGGTTCAGCTTCTCATGAAGATGGAAGACCTCCTCCCTCTCAAAAAATGTAAAAAATAAAGCTTGTTAAAGAACAGGAAACAGCTGTGCATTCAGAGATATCGCAAATCCCGAAGGAGAGTCCAACTGTGTCCACGGTTGCGATGTCTAGGCTTGACCTTCACAACACTGTATGGGAAGAGGAGGCTCCTATCTCCATTTGCATGCCCTCTGCAAGAACTGGGAGGAGCACTGCCAGTCCAGTTGCTGAAATTGAGATTGAGGATGTCACTGTAGAAGTACACCACGAGGAGGAGGATATTGGTGTAGCTGGTGCTGAGGAGGAAGTTGACAATGAGGTTGCTGATGTGGCTTGTTTGAATAAGGCACCACTGGAGACAGTTGTTGGGATGAAAAAGCCCATTGTCATGCCTGGGCAAAATACCTAAAAATCCAGATTCAAAACCAAAACCTGAAAGGGTGGTTTTGGCAAAACCAATCCAGATGCAAAACATGAAAGGAGTTCCAGATCCAAAACAAAAACACAAAACCCGAAAAGTGTCCGGTGCACATCTCTAATAATATTGCAAATATTCTTGTGAACAGTAGAATACAAAATCTTAGGAAACACAGTTTCTCAAGTCTGAGCATTTTAATTTTTTCAGGTATGAATTTTTGGAAATGTATTTGGTAGAAACAAAATAGATGATGATTATTATTATTATTATTATTATTATTATTATTATTACTACTACTACTACTAATACTACTGCTACTGCTACTACTACTACTACTACTATTACTACTACTACTACTACTACTACTACTACTACTACTACTACTCAGAAATGACTATGGCCAAACAAAGTTTACAATCTAAGCATCATGGGAAACACTTGACAAATAAACAGCAGTTTGTGGAGAAAATCCTAGCTACTTAAGTGATTCTTGATTCCAGAGTATTGGTAAATACAGGACCATGGCTGCAGGAAATTAGTAGTCACATGCAAAGCATCAATTTATTTTAAGTAGGCAATCACAGAGCTAGATTCTGGCTCCAGACAGTTGGCTAATTAGGTACAATACTATCTCCTACCTATAACCAGTTAGTAATGGAAGCTAACGACCTAAGGTTAGATGTGCGAAAGCTTCTAAAAGTGAAAAGTAAAGGTGTTGTCCAGAGCAACCAATCATATTTTAACTATCAATTCTCTACTGCATTTTAGAAATGATAGACACAATCTGATTGGTTGCTATTGGCAATTCCCTATTTCTGTTTTAGAAGCTATAGTAAATCTACACCCCTAGTATCTATTTCTAGACAGTTGGTAATTACAGGTACTTTGCTAGTTTCTTACTCTTAAACTGGTAAATACAGGGGCTGTGCTAATTGTATGTTCCTTGCAGTTGGTTTAAATAATTTCCAAACATCATCGGCCAGGACTCCCTGGCAGTAGGTGTGGCTCCATATTTGAATTTTGGGCCTCGCTGCAGCCCCACCACTGGAAGCATACAAACCCACATACAGTTACCTTTACCCATTGGAATGTATGACATAAGCCACATATTTTCCTGATTTGTTTTAAAACCAAACCTGTATGAAATCCAATGTAGCTAGTATATGGTTGTTGTTATCTGAAACATAATTGAAAACTACGGTAGTGTATAGAGAATTCAAAAAGTAAATATCTGATAATTGAGAAATGCATAACAGAGGTGCCTTCCTTGCTGTTGAGAAATTCTTGAAAAATAAAACTATTTTTAAAAAAGAAATAATTGTTTTATTGAAGCAAAAATATTGTACAAAATCCAGACAAATATAATAAAACTTTTAGTTTGCCCACACTAACAGTTTTGTTATTTTGCAGGATGTACTTCTTGAAAATGGAGGCTAATAACATCACTGTAGTTACAGAATTTATTCTATTAGCTTTTGAAGAGCTCAACCAAATGCATATTCTGCTTTTTAGTATAGTTTTATTAATATACAGCACATGTGTTTTCGGAAACATTGTTATATTTTTACTAATTACATTTAATCCATCTCTTCATACACCAATGTACTTTTTTATTCGTACATTTACCATTTTAGAAATTGTATTTGTTTCGGTCATTGTCCCCAAGTTCTTAGATATCCTCATTGCAGCTAACAGCAGGATATCGTTTATTGCCTGTTTTATACAGTTGTATTGTGCAGACACTTCTGGTATAGTTGAATGTTACCTCCTCGCTGTGATGGTCTTTGATCGGTATTTAGCCATTACCAATCCATTGCATTATTCCACTATAATGAGCCAAGCCTGTACTAAACTTGCAGTGTTTCCATGGGTTGTCGGCTTGGCGGGCTGTTCCATACCTACCACCTTCACAGCCTGTTTGAATTTCTGTGGTCCTAATCTGATCAATCATTTCTTCTGTGACTTGCCTCAACTGCAGAAATTGGCATGCTCTAAATCTTACGTCAGTAATCTGGTTACAAGCATAACAGCCATATTTGTTGTGCTTCTTCCTTTCATCATAATTATAGGATTCTATACACAAATCATAATCACTGTCTCAAAGATTAAGAGTGTGGAGGGTAAACAGAAGGCCTTCTCCACCTGCACTTCTCACTTAATGGTAACTAGTCTCTTTTTTGGTACAGGAATCATCGTATATGTCAGGCCAAATGGCAGCCAGTATGACAAATTCCTAGCACTAACATACACTGTTGTTACGCCATTGTTGAATCCTTTTATTTATACACTGAGAAACAAAGATGTCAAGAAAATTTTCTTTAAATCAATGAGGTTGTTCTTAAACCTGACAATAACTAGAAGTGGACACATTGAGAAAAGCTGCACTGTAAAATCAAACTACTGACAAATGTAAAGGTTATGGGGCCTATCCAACATTACTTAAGGGTCTGTTACACATGTGTAAACGCTGTTTTAAATAAGACTCCCATTCATTATTAGGAGCCCAATAGGGCCACCTGCTATTAAGCAAACTCCAAAAACTGAAAGTTTTCTAAGTCTGCCTGCGAGAACAGCGTTTCTTCTATGAGCCACCTATGGGAAGCAGGTCCAGGGTTGCAAGGAGGTATCCAAACTGATCCCTCCTCCACCGCTTCACCGCGCATCCTTAGGCTGTGTGCATGCATGACCTTAGATCACAAATGTGCAGAAGCCAGCACAGGGGTGGTAAATACTGTATAACTACTATGGAAGTAGCAGTTTTAATGATAACAGGGGCAGCTGCTTTTTGGAGCAGGTGTCCCTGCACTGACGCCATGCTGAATTACTCCCTTAATTAAGTATCCATAGCCACAACTCATGACAAGTTGAATACTCAATCATTGCTCCCCAATGATGAATAGACCACTAAATGTTTAAATATGTGCAGTATTTCAAATTATTTTAGAGAATTCAATTGAAAGATAGAAGTACAGTTAGACAGCAGGGCATACAATATGTCAAAATCAGTCCAACTCACCTTTCAAATAAGCTTTTAACCCTTGTTTAGCCATCATAAAAGCCTGGTGACCTTTCAAATTGAATTCCAGATCCAAAAAGACTTGCATGTGTGGAGAATGTTTGGTCTATTTCCTCCGCTGCAAACAAAATTAGCCAGCAAAATATTGCAATACTGTAGTAAAGAATGTTTATGCATGTTAAGAGTTTATTGTATTTCTTGAATGATCATTTTATGTAATTACTTCACTTAATAATTGCGTAATTCAAAGCATCTGTGTAAACACACTGCCCCACCCTCCACCTCTATACTTACTGTACGTTCCTTGATGCCTGTTTATTGTTTCTTAGTTGTAAAAAGGTTTAAGATATGTCATTTCAGAATGGTATTTTCTATGCTTCTAAACGGTTGTATCATTGTCTCTCTGTTTTCTCTACCGCAATATATGTATTTATTTATGTAATCTTTCATGGTGCCCCCCTCTCCCCCCTTTTCTTTTATCTTTTTCTTTTTCTTCTTCCCATTTCTTCTTCTTCTTTTTTTCTTCTTTTTTTTTTTTGGGGGGGGGGGGGGGGTTATAAAAAAAATGTCAAAATTTGTGCTGTTGATATGCCTCTTTCTTTATATTCTATGTGATACATGGGATTTTGATTCATAATGTTCCGTAACATCATTACCTATTTATCTATGTTGTTGTTTATGATATTTTTCAATAAAAATAACTCAAAAAAAAAAAAAAAGGTTTAAGCTACAGGACTGTATTTTGAGGGTAGAAACAGTCATTTGTGTGATTGCTCTTAGTTTATACAATTATCCTATTCACGTCATTCTGAATACTCTGTCTTTTATTAAAGTTTAAATTAAATACATTTGATCCATGTCAATAAATACATATCCAGAACCATTCATCTTCTATGTCACCTTTGCGAGTGTGAGATCTTTGGTACAATAAAAAATTATGCAATGAGCTATTATTGTGGTTGGAGGATTTTGGGACTAATTTAGGAAGGATCGCTACTGCGATTGCCTGCGCAGTTTCCCGCATGTGCAGAATGGATTATGCATGATCGCATGCAGCCCTCCATAAGCCTCTGCCCGATTGACAAGCAGAGGCAGTTAGCGGGGACAGGCAGCATTGCCAGAAACAGTGATGTGTTGCCCAATTTGCCAGGAGTGGCAAGGCCAAGGTCTGTGTCTAAAGACGTAGGTTTTATGACCTCGCAAGGTCCCCTGCGACAGCCTGCGATGTTGAAGAGCCTGCGATGTTGAACCAATACTGTGACGTTGGTGACACTAATAATGACACTCATAGTTTTAAGAAAAATTGGCTATGAAAATGATTTCAGTGCATGGAAACCACATCAGATGTTTACTCTCTGTGAATTGGACTTTTCAATGTAATGTAAATCATCTGACAGTAAATTAGTTCCCAGTATCAATTTTGCAAACAAAAGTAAAAAACACTGGATGGAATCACTAATACCACGTATTTAACAGTTGGTTAACGGTCAGCATAATACAAAGCTTTGTGCGTAGCTGATTCATCTGGTCAATTCACCTACTGTATTTTGGGTGCATTTGTTTGTTGTACAGTAAGTGGTTTATTTGTTGAGTGTTAGACAGCATTCTCAGTTGAGCTGCTACAGAATACCTGTACTTGCCAATTTTATTATTATTGTGTTTTTTTGGTTAGTTTTATTTTTTCACTCAGCATTGCATTCTGGATTTATCAAATAGTATAAACAGTAATATTGAGAGAATATTTTTCAGACACACTAGTTATAAATATTATATATACATATGTTTAGGAAGTGCAAGATTTATTGTGCAGTGTTTGTTATGCTAATTTAATGGTTATGCTTGTTTGTATGATTGCAAGGCTGTGCATTTGCTCCATTTGTAAAACATATGAATACAGTATTTTAATGGTGTTTCATTATGACAAATGTTACTAGTAATTATATGATAAGGAGATTGTTTCATTGCTAATTTTTACAGTTAAGGGAAAAGTTTTCAATTTTAGAGGTGTATTTTTTTAGACTTTTAATAGTACTGTTATCACATTTTAATGAATATAGTTTTGTTCTATTAGAGATGCTTTAGAGGTTTACTTGCATCCTTTTTCTTGATGATGACCATGGCATTGACCATGGTTATATTCTTATGAAATAGGAATTAATGACAAAATGCATCAGAAATGCTTAATTTCTTGAAACCATTCTGCAGCAACCATGCAAGTGACAATTTGCACAATATTCGTGAAATACCTGAAAAATCAAACATCTTATTTAAGGATTATGGATTACTTTGTATTTAAAGACCATTTGTGGGATCTGTTCCAGGAACAAAAGAAAAACACCTGTGTGATCTACAGCTAATTTCAATTGTCTGAATCCCAATGATCTCCTCTGTGACAACTGGCAGTCATCTATAAGTATACCATGCTCAAGTGTGCCGTTTGCTTTCACAGTCCCAACACTGTCTGTTCTTGTTGAATTTATGTGATATTTTCCTGAGTGCCTGTATGTTGGTCTGTTTAACTTCAGTTGTCTGTTATGAGGAAGTAGTGACAGTATATAAGGAGCTATGGCAATTTAGCAGCATATACTGTTCAATAAAGACGATTAACAGCTTCAAACTGAATTTAATGGAAGACAGAGTTTTGTTAAGTATTATTATTCATAGTATGGCTAATGTAAGATATATTGAATTGTGTCTATAGATTAAAATAATGTTTTTATCAATTGTATGTATTCTATTTTCTATCACCATTAAATTATGTTTTACAAAAGAGATAGTATAGTTTTTTTTTCATATATTTGATTATATGTTTTTTTAAAATCTTACTACAGTGCTGATAAACTAGATATTTGCTGTCTTTAGTACAGCTGGCTCAGTCAGACCCTAATTATTTCCTACTGCCCACTATGGTATTCCCTTTTCTGGTTCAATGTTGTGTGACATTGGAAACAGTGCTTGAAGAATTTCATTAACTTTTATATGACATGCTAAGAAAAGAAAATAATTATATTTTTATTGGACATATACTGTTACAGTGGCAAAAGCAAAGGCAGACCAGAAGTCATTGAGGAGACTATGTGGCAGTTACATGCGGTCAGGGTAGGCACAACCTTACCTGTCATACTCTAGTATACTCCAGAGTTTTCACTATAAAAATAATAAGAATAATACAAAGAAGATATTTATAAATATTTATAACTTATACATATCATCTTTATATTATTCTAATAATTTGTATAGTCAAAACTATCTAGCTACTAGCCAATGCCTCCCTAACTATTGACCCCACTGCACCTCACTGCCAGGCATAATTAGAGCCCGTTTGTGTGTCTTGTTGAGGCATATTAAGGAACACACTGACAATAACTCAGAGACCATGTAAATATCTGGCTTCTCTATTTATTTTTACAATAAATATTTTTGCTCACTTTTTTTAAAGTAAGTTCTGAAATTAACATTTATTATGGGTTCGTTTTTATTGAGAAAATAAGTTTTCGCATTACAGAAATTCTGCACCATTGTAGCCATACATAAACTATACCACAAAATGACAACCATTCCGTAATGTAGTTAAAGGACATAATAGGGGAAGGGAAGGGAAGAAGAGAAGAAGAAATAATGAATAAATAATGATAAAAAAATAAAAAGAGAAAACAGAGACAAAGTACAATCGTGTCAAACAGTACATAAGTACAGTTGTGGGTATGAGCACACGCATGCCCCGTCAATACACATTCACACATCCGTGTAGACGTAACATAGAATTTTTAAGATCTACAGTATCTTGTAAGCGTGGTATATGCAGAAATTAGAGAGAACAAATGCTAACAAAGACAAACCATCCTAAAGGACAAATTAGCACTTAGCTATGACATCACATAAAACAATGAAGGGATAGAGTAAGATTATTACAGTTTTCTGATTCAAACTATGTCTGGGGCAACATGGGTATTGTAATAGATCGACTTTAGTAAACATTTGACCAGGGAAGAAGAAGTGGCCATAGAATACTTAAATCCTATTGTCTCCATTTCATAACTGCACTGGACATAAGATATAATCTTTGCTAGCTTTGGAGCGTCAGTTCTTTTCCAATATCGGCCTTGAACAGCCCTAGTAGCGATCAATATATGATCTATAACATATGTATATACCACTTGCATGGAAGGAGGGAAGTGGTGTAGAAAAACAATTTCAGGTAGCATTGGAAGGGAAATATTTGTTACATTCTTCATCAATTCAAAGACCTCATCCCATAATAGTCTAATTTTTGGACACATACAGTACATACATTTAATACTATATTCTAAGATCAAATGTTTCCACCTCCTTGACAGAGAACACTGACCGCAATAATAAACTGAGCTGAAATAGCAACACTGTATCATAAAGTCTTTAAACAGACCTACCAGGGCTGTTAGTAAAGTGCTACAATAGTGCAACAATAGCCAGTGTCTAGAGTGAGGTTTCTTGTTTCTTGTTCAGGTGTAAACATTTGATCTTAGAATATAGTATTAAATGTATGTATGTGTGTGTGTATAATAATTTTTTCTTTATTAAATTCTATATTTATATAAGCAAGTTCCCTTACTGTTTGTGTGAAGTCAAAGTAGACACCTGATATTTATTAATTAATACATCTAGCGCAATACACTATTTTTTCTTTTTTGCTTCTGTGGTTTTGGGGATCTTGCGAATCCTTTAGTGTTTGCAGCTGATGTTGGACTTAATTAATTATTAATCAATATTTCATTGGTTATTTTCGACGGGATTTGGGGTGTTTTTCACCCCTGAAAATTAAATTTTTGGACACTGCAAGAATACGTGAATTAAAGTGCCTTCCAGGCCACAGTGTCTCCAGCAGAGGATTCCGGCTAGATTTTATGTAGTTTATTTGAGGTATGGTAAAGACCATGAATCACTTTAAACATCATTTCTGAATGGTTGATTCAGTTAAACATTTTAAAAGTGTTGATGAAAACCTTCTCCCAGTCCTCATTCATTAGTTCAATATGTAACTCTAGTTTCCATCCAATCTGTATTTGTAGTTTTGGGTTATCTAGGGGGGCTTATGACCAGAAGGGGAAAACTTAGATAACATATATGGGGGAGGGGCCGGGAAAGAGTTTATGTCAGATGAGTTTGTTAAATTCCAATGTCTAATGCGTAGATACTTATAGAAATCTTTAGCTGGGACAGAATATTGTGTTTGAATTTGTTGAAATGTTTTAAGAAGAGAATTACTATGTAAATCTCTAATCGAGTGAATGCCTAAATCCTGCCAGTTCTGTAGTGAGAGATCAAGGATTCATTTAGATAGTGCCAAAAGGGAGAGGTTAGAGGTTAGAGGAGGGGAGGGTGAATTCACCTAGAAAGTAAATCAATTTATCCCAGATTGTCAGCGTATGTGAAATATTCTTTAAAGACAGAGCTGAGCGAGGTAGCCTGTATCCACAGTAAGTCACTCAGAGGGAAGCCTTTGCACATATGTCTTTCAATGTCAACCCAGGCATCGTAGGTCCCAGTAAAAGTCAATCTTTCAACTGGTCAAGTAGACATGCCTGCTGGTAGATTTCAAGGCAGGGAAAAGCAAGTCCCCGCTTGCACTTGGAACTTTGTAGACAAGCCCTGGCTATCCTAGGTCTCTTATTCTTCCATAGAAAATGAGTAAAACTTATTAAGTAAATTAATTGGGACTAAATAAGGATTGGTTCTGAATAGACAGAGGATTTTGGAAAAAAGCATCATTTTAACAGAAGATTGACAACCCATCCAGGAGATATCATAATTTATCCACTTCTTAGTTAGATCCATAAACTGGGTAAGAAGGGGTAGGTAGTTAAAGGGTATCCCATCTGAAAATTGTGAGGGAATTTTACTTCTGTTGAAGGGAGAAGGTTTGCCAGGAGTAGTTATAATGTGACTGTAATGTTACCAGAAGAGATCAATCTATACTAAGGGGAAGTGCTTCAATTTTAGAAGTGTTTAATTTATAATATGATATATTGGAATAATCCTCAAGAATTCTATGAAGAACAGGAAGGGAAGTATTGTACATATTGGGAACCAACGTAGCTGTGTAGAAATTCTTATTTTTTCCGTTAAGGGCTCTATCGCTAAGGCAAAGATTAGGGCTGATAGGGGGCATCCTTGTTGGGTACCATTGGAGATAGGGAAGGAGTTTTAGAGAAATCCATTGCTAAAAACCTGTGCAGTGGGGTTAGAGTAAAGGTGTAAAATGGCTTGCAAAAACCTCAGTCATATAGAGCCTATGAATCCTATTGAAAGCGATCTCTGCATCAAATGAAAGCAATAATAGAGGTTTCTGGGTAGTGGAGTGGGCTTCTAGCAGATATAATACCCTTCTTGTATTATCTGAAGCTTGTCTGCCCATCGTAAAACCTACCTGCTCTTGAGCAACCAAGTCAGGGATCAATGGATTTAACGTATGTGACTAGTTTAGCGTACATCTTTATGTCTGTATTTAAAAGTGCAATAGGCTTATAATTCTGACATAAAAATGAATTCTTGCCGGGTTTTGGAATTGTAACAATCTGAGCCTGTAACATTTCGTGCAGTAAGGGATTTTTTTAAAGTGTTATTATAAAGATTTAGTAGGACGGGAGACAGGGAGTCTTAAAAGGTAGTATAAAAAGTATTAATAAACCCATCTGGGGAGGAGATTTATCTTTTTAAGACATTTCAGGGTGGTGTGGAGCACTTCAACAGTCCAAGGATAACATACAGTAGTTCTAAGGCTACTGAGGGCAGATAGTTGGTAAATGAACGAAGTCTAGAAAAGATTGTATGAGTGATACCGAGGGTTGAGGTGTAGTGTTATCTCGCTTAAGATTATATAACTGCTCATAATAGGAGGCAAAGTGATTAGCAAAATCCTTGGGATTAGAGAGTGAAGAGCCATCTGATTTAGATAAGGCTTTTATTCAACTGATTATATTTTTGCCCCTTAGCTTACATGCTAAAAGTTTACTTCCCCTATTACCTAAAGTATAAAACTTCTAATTCAGTTTAGTAATTGTACGTTGTATCTGGGAAAGGGGCAGGCTCTTAAATTTGCATTTAGCTTCAGTTAGGGTTGAATGAACAGCAGAGTCTTTGGGGGATTTTTTATGTTGAGATTCTAACTTCACAACCTCTTTCTGATAAGCCACTTGAACTTCATGATTACGTTGCTGTATTCATGCTGTTGCCTGAATTGCAGCTCCTCTCATGACTGCCTTAAGGGAGCACCAATGGTTGTTGATGGAGGTGTCTACAGGGTCATTGACCTCTAGATATAAAGTCAATGCTTGTTGTAAGATATTTTGTTCATCTTCATCATTTAAAATATAATCCTGTAATCTACAAGGTCATAGGGGAGAACTAATCGATTTAGAAGACCAAGACCACACTAAGGGGGCACCGTCAGATCATGTTATCGGTAATATTTCAACCTTGGGGATAAGTTGCAGTTACCAATTGTCGATGAGGAGGTCAATTCTTGAATATGATTTGTGTACAGCAGAATAATATGTATAATCTTTTACTCCAGAATTCCTGATCCTCCATGCATCATATAAATTGAATTCTGCCAATAGATGTGAGAAAGATAAAGCTAGAGCATGTGATGCTGTACTAGAATGTTTGTCGAGGGAGGAGGATTTGTCTAACTGGGGATTGGGTAAGAGGTTAAAATTTCCCATTATGAATACTGCACCCTTTTTAACTTCCTATAATTTTTGAAGGAAGTTTTTAAGGAAGCGAGGTTGTCTGGTATTACGGGCATATAATGACGTGAGCGTAACATATCCAAAGTGTAATTTACCTACTAAAATCAGGTATCTGCCATCGCTATCTACCCATTTACCCTCTAATTGAAAGCAGCCTGACTTATGGAATAAAATGGCTACTCCATTCCTCTTAAATGGACCACAAGAAATATATGATAATGGATAATTATTGTTAAAGAATTGAGGGGGAGAGTGCAACAGAAAATGGGACTCCTGTATAGTGACAACATCTGCCTTTTGGTCTGCAAATTATTTCAGAGCTAAGCGCCTCTTACAAGGAGAGTTAAGGCCTTTTACATTAAGGACAAAGAATTTCACCATGGCGGATATTAAACATGAAGTGATACAAGACTGTTAAAGATATCAGCGGATTTTCAGATAAAGTGTGAGAGGCATGCCTATACTTCACAAACAGCAAATGTTAGAAGCATATGTCATACGATGATACGAACAAAAAGTCAAATAGATAAGAAAAAGAAATGAAAGAAAAAAGAACAGAAATAGCGTCCACAGAGGAGCTAAAGATTCTGGCACTGGAAATACGTGATGAACTAGACATTATGGGGGTGGGAGGGCGGGGGGTCAGCTGTAAGTACCCATCACCGCCTCCTAACTGTTAACAACAAAAACAACAACTAGTAGTAATCCTACTTGTAATAAACAGTAGATATCAAAGAGAAATAAGACAATCATGAAAACCAACCTAGGAAATCTATACAATGTCATATACTAGAAGAATAAATCAGATTGTATCTCTAAGTATCAGTAGCACCTACATGTATAGATAAATACATATGGTATATACAGTATCAAAACCAGTAAACACAACCTATTGTAATTTACAGGAAAGAGAAGGAGATAAGTGACAATAAAACAAAATTACCACATTTTCTCACAATCGTAGATCTTAACTTGCAGCTGTAGATCATTCTGTAGGAATTTTTTTAGGTGATGAAGCAGATTGGCTATTGATAGATATGTCCAATTCTTCAAAATTGTAGACCCGTATTCATGAGACTGTATCACTGTGGGTTTTCCAATGCGTAAAACTATTAGCTTGGTCAAAAATCCCCATTTGTACTGTACATTTGCTTTTCTCAGGGCGGACGTACTGGGACAGAGTGAACATCTCTTAGTTAATGTTACAAAAGAAACATCCAGGAAGAGCTGAAGAGAGTCCAAACAGTCCAAAGTCAATATGGAAGGCAGTGCAGCCTGGAGAATTTGTTCTTTAACATGAAAAAAGTAAACTCTCAAGAGAGTGTCTCTAGAGGCTGTGGCAGGGGCTTGTTTGTATTTTGGAAGTCTGTGTATTCTATCGATCAGCAAATCTGACAGCAGTGTGTCCGGTAAAAGCTTCTGAAAAAGATCTGTGGCGAAGTCATAAAGCTCAGCATTTGTGACCGAATCTGGAATGCCCCTTATCTTTATATTGTTTCTTCTAAAGCGATCCTCTAGATCTATAATTTTCTCACAGACAGAAATAACTTCCTCCTGAAGAGAGTCGTGGGCGGTGATTAAGTCAATATGTTAGGCAACCAGCACTTCCATTTTAGATTCTATGTGGTCTGTTCTGTTGCCAATCTCAGACATGTCAGACTGCAGCGCTTGAATATTAGACTTAATGGGCCCTACAGACTTGGCAATGTGCTGCCGAGGTGCCCGACGGATTATACAGCCAGCGGGCGATCCAGCGGCAGGGGGGGAGTAACAGGTGGAGGGAAGTTTCTTCACTCCCCCTGTCATCCAGCTCCATAGCAATGCATGCTAATATGGACAAGATTGTCCATATTGGCCTGCATGCATGAGCAATGGGGCACCAATGATGGACGAGTGCTGGACCACGCATCATTCATTGTTGGTGCCTACACACTGACTGATATGAACAAGATCTCGTTCATTAATGAATGAGAACATTCATATCGTTCAATGTTATCTGTCAGTGTTTAGGTTCCTTTAGTTCCATGGCAATGTCCATTTTAAAGGTAGAGAGCATAGAGTGAATAGAACAAAGGGGGTAATTCAGAGTTGATCGCAGCAGCAAATTTCTTAGCAGTTGGGCAAAACCATGTTCACTGCAGGGGGACAGATATAACATTTGCAGAGAGAGTTAGATTTGGGTGGGTTATTTTGTTTCTGTGCAGGGTAAATACTGGCTGCTTTATTTTTAAAGTGCAATTTAGATTTCAGTTTAAACACAACCCACCCAAATCTAACTCTCTCTGCACATATTATATCTGCCCCCTCTGCAGTGAACATGGTTTTGCCCAACTGCTAACAAATTTGCTGCTGCGATCAACTCAGAATTTCCCCACAAATTGTGACAGGACCATCCAGTGAGTCCGTAAATTCTTGCGGAAGTGTAACTGAGTGTTGTGGGATAAGGAAGAAGACGAAGCTTGAGGGGCCGATGCGGATTCAGAAGGAGATGGGGTCGAACAAGCTTTGCCTCCCGAGGATGATTAGCCAAAGAAATGGTCTGGAGGGGCAAATTTGGACCCTTTGAGCTTTGTTGGAGGCATGTTGGAGCAACTGTGATGCAGATTTTTGAGTTATATAAGTAGGTGCAGGATTACTAATTCAGAAAACCATATCAGCAGGGGGTGGCATGAGGACGAAGGTAATTAATCACATTGTCAGATGCTTTGATAATGAAACATAAAACTGCATAGGATGTAACTGTCAATTAAATCCACTAGGTGGTAGAGCAGAAGACACCAGGATCAAGATACATTATTTTCTATTTTCTAGGACCCGATTTTCATATTATTTTTATTATATTTTTATTTTTATTTATATTACATTTCATTCCCTTACAGTGAAAAGATCTCCTATAGATGGTTCACCGGACTGAGACATAAAAACCGTCCCAATACTACCCAATTAAACCAAAAAGGAAGAACAGCTATTATAGTACTAAAAAAATAACAACATTGATTGTTCTTACTCAAAGATTAAGAGAAACAGAGGACCATACAAAGTTTTAATTTTACATCAACATGTGTGCACCCCTAGATGTTATCAATTTCTATGTTATCTTTAAGACCCAAAGGAAAAAGGGACCCAATAGAGACTATCCAGAAGGCTTACATAATCTGCCAAATATATCTCCACCCCTCTCTGTGGTGGGGATACATTCGATGCCCTGTATAGATAGACCTTCAATAGTGCCCTGATGTTTAGGCTGGATATGAGCTGATAGACTATGTGATCTAACACCCTTGATGATATTGCGTCTGTGTTCCAAAAATCTTACATTAAGCTTCTGAGTAGTGAGGCCCACATATTGCTGTCCACAAGTACAAGTTATCAAATAAATTATATATGTAATATTACAATCAATATGACTACATATCTCAAAGTCACTCCCAAGTATTGGACTTGAAAAGTGTGCTCTTGTCTATCATATATCTACAGGTTATACAATTTGGTTGGCTGCATCTAATGCAAACATTTTTGATAAATGATTGTTGAGCCAAGTATTCTGTTTTCTTATTTTTTGTTGCACTGCAATTTAGATTACAGTTTGATATGGGATGCGGTCAAGATCCAACCAGACGGAATCCCGGCGGTCGGAATACCGACACTGGAATCCCGACCAGCACAATCCCGACATATTCTCCCTCCGTGTGTGTCCACGACACCCATAGAGGGAGAATAAATTAGTGTAGCGAGCCCGCAAGGGACTGCGTTCCGCTCACCACCCCTGTCGGGATTGTGCTGGTCGGGATTCCGGTGTCGGGATTCCGACCGCCGGGATCCCATCCTGCGGGATTTGGTACTGACCCCTTTGATACACCCCTCCCAGATCTATATCTCCCTTCACATTATGTACAGGATGAAATGAAGTCCAAGTTCGGCAGCCGTGCATTGTTTAGCCTTGTACATGATTGACCCCTTAAAAAACGTCAGAGTTCAACTGGCATCCCGAACTCAGACTTCCTTACATCCTGATCTTTATATCTGCTTCACCTGCAGTGCAGCATGGTTTCGCCCTCATGGGCTTGCTCACTTCCTGTGCATGTGCAGTTCTGACCCGATTGCTGCGCTGCGAGAAACTGCGGTGAGCGATCAGATCGAAATGACCCCTAATGTGTTTTATATTTTCCTGTTGCAGGCTGGGGGTTTTTTTCAGTAGGGGCCAAAGTTTTTTTTCATGGAGGGGCCAACGTGTTTTATTTTTATTATTTTCTGTGGGAGATTATGTGGGGGGGTTTCTGTGGGGGACAATGTATTTTTTTTGTGGGGGCCCATGTGTTTTATTTTTATCCTCTGCGGGTAAATGTATATTTTTTTTGCCCATGAGGGCCAATGTGTAAGTGATTCCTGTGTGGGCCAATGTGCTTTATTTTATTCTTGTCCCATGTTTTTTGTCTATACATGAGTCTGAGTTGCACCAAGTATATGTCCTGATGGTGTCCATAAAGAGTTGTAGTACAGATTACGATGTATGCCCCAAGAAGTGTATTAGAATTGTGTTGGGTGTTCCTAGGTGATTCCAGGGGTTTGGCTAAATAGTGCAGATGTAAGGTACTATGCATGTGTTGCTGAGAGTAGTTGCATATAGAGACGCTGAATTGCTCACACTGAAGGCCATAATCAAACGGATGATCTGTACCTAGCATAGGGCTGGTGAAAGATTCATGGTGCGACTGATGGTGGCATCTTAACACACACGAAGCATGATTAAAGCATCTGTAGAAATTGAAAGTGGGTGTCTCTGTCCTTGCATTTTGGGACACACAGATGTACACCAGGGAATGGCATTATAGTATCATTAACATAAAGTCACAGTCACAACTGCAGCAAAAGATGCAAGGAGTACTGCAACTGCGTCCAATTCAGAATCAGGCCCTATCACAAGGGATCCCGTCCCCCTCAACAGACCTCACCCCCTCAACGGGCCCTGCCATCATTAGGGTTTCTACCATAAATTTCCCGGATTAGTTGTCCATCCTAATCTGCCCCTGCTTACCAGCAACTCCTATGATCCAGTGATCATCATTAAAGAATCTGGCTTGCACATAAAAAACGAGAGTGTTTCAAACATGCATATACATTGCAATAACATCATATGCTCTTTTCTTTAAAAATAAGGCTTTACACTTCAATGCTATAATTCAATAGTTTCATATACTAAAAACTGATTCAGTATGATTTACCAGCGGATGGGATGCTGGCTGTTGCCATCCCGACAGCGGCATCATGCCTGCCAGAATGCCTGCAGAGGGGCAAGCGCCTAGAGTCCCCTTGCAGGCTCGCTGCAGTCACCACGCTGCAGTCTCAGTGGCTCGCTGCGCTCACCACAGGATCTATTCCCACTCTATGGGTGTTGTGGACACCCACAAGTGGGAATAGCCCTGCTGTGCCAAGATTCTGGCTGGCAGCATTTCTAGCTGCCAAGGTTCAGGCATCAGTATTCTGACTGCCGGGATATCGATATCTGGCAAATTGACTGCATCCCCTGAAAACATCAATTAACATGTCTCAAATATCATTGTTTCATCAAACATGGTAAATCTTTCCTGAGACATGGACTGTTCTCTGTTATGAAGACTGTCATCTGTGTCAGGTGAAGGACTTATGGGACCCATGCATCTGGCAAGTATCAGGGCAATTCCTTATTTTGTCAAAGCCTGGGTTGGGAATCGGGGAAACCCAACATGTTGGAAATCTTTGATTCACTGATTCTGAACAAAAAATTATCAGGATCAGCGAGTCATGATTAAACTAATTCCTCAACAGATTGATAATTGTCTGATTGGATCAGCAGAACAGGGAATTGCAGCTCAGGAGTATGGCCACATTACATTAATCATGTTGTCCTCATGTTTGTTAGGTTGAGGTCTTAAATCTACTATACCTGATTATTTCTTATTTCTATTCATAGAAGTATCCAACTTGGATAAGGGCAAAAATTATTGCAAATCATAATAATAATAATAATAATAATAATAATTTTATTTAGGTAGCACTCTTTCTTCAGTAGTACTCAAGGCGCTGAACAGACAATGAACATAAACAGTACAGAAACAATGAAGTACCAAAAAGCTTTTCATAAAATACAGAGAGCATGGAGATACTAAAAAAACCATTAAGGAAATGCTTGAGCAAACATGGAAGTCTGGAGTCTGTTTTTGAAGGATTCTAGAGTGGGGGCCTCTCAAACTGTGCTCAAGTACCATAGAGTCGGATCTGGTTCATCACCCAGATGAATAACAGAGATTCTGGGTACTGCTAAAAGTCCTTACTCTACAGAGCGCAGTAATTGAGCTGGAGAGTAAAGTGACCTTTTGTGGTCAGAAATGTACTAATCAGATACAATCCCTAACAGTATTCTCCTCTTCAACAACATCCTCTGGACAGTGCTATTCTGTGTTTTTCTGGATATTTCTGATGGATTTCACATAATAATTAAGGGACTTGAACATTCTCCTTTGGAAACCATGAATTTTAATCTGGGCCATACCACTTCCATATTGAAGCTTGTTTTGATAAATGCGTCAGTCCAGAATTCACTTTACCAGTAACTCCCCATGTTCATTAACTCAGATAGGACCTGGGGGAGGAAAGATATACCCAGGATATGGATTTTGCATCACTGGTTTCAATGGGGAGCTGTGAAAAACTGGATGAATCTTCATGGAGTCTGGGAGTTCAAGCTCAAAGGTAACTGGATTGACCTGAGCTAAGATCTTAAAGGGGACCTATGAATCTTGACCCTAGTTTTGGAGTATGCACACTTATTTAAAGATTTTGTGTAGAGAGACTTACTTTACCACTAATCTTAAAAACTGGTGTCGCTTTATGATACCTATCAGCAATTGTCTTATAACTGTCCTAGGCATGATGCAATGTTTCCTTTAACATCTTAAGATTACTTTGTAGATGTTGTAGTCTATCAGCAACAGCATTTGTTAGTTTAAAGATGAGGACTGCGCTCACTCATATATGGATATATGGGGGTATGTAGGGAGAGGGGTGGGGAGAGGATTCGGTGCAGCTAGACTGGGAGGTGTCCAACCTCTTTGATAGATATAAAAAGTGGGGGGTTGTCAGTGCACACAGAAATGGGGGTATGTGGATTGGAAGGAGGGGAGGGTGGGAAGGGGAAAAAAAAAGAAGTAGGGTGGGGTGGGGATGTGGAGATGGAAAATGTGGAGTGCGGATTAAATGTGTGGTGGTTAACAATGTACTCACAAACTAAATGTATATTCAGTATTTCTGACAAATTCAGTAACTAATGGGTGTTGGTAAAATTAAGTACTTTTTTTTACTATAGATAATAAATGCTCAATGAGATAATAAATGTCAGGTAAACCTTTAGGGAATAACTTTACCATAGACTCTAAATGAGCCTAAGTACCTTGTATATATTCAACAAACATGGTGATGGGTATAGTATATAGTTATAAAGGTGCTAGGTGTTTGACTATAACGGAGTCCCGCTAGTCATACCTAATGCCTGTGAAATAACCAGTGGGAAACAGGGTAACAGGCTTGTTGTTAATACTTACCGCCGGGGATGCAT
This sequence comes from Pseudophryne corroboree, assembly GCF_028390025.1. Taxonomy (NCBI): domain Eukaryota; kingdom Metazoa; phylum Chordata; class Amphibia; order Anura; family Myobatrachidae; genus Pseudophryne; species Pseudophryne corroboree. The sequence goes on along the minus strand of NC_086455.1, from coordinate 137,055,131 downwards.
GATGTGCACCTGTCCCGGCTCAGCTTCCGTCCCTTTTCCCTCTGGTGTACCTCTTGTCTCCTTAGGTGCGTGTCTGTGGTACCCAGTCCCAGCCTCGGTTGCCGCTGATCTCCCCGGCTCGTTTCTCCGCTACTTCCGTTTTTTTGCGGTCACGTGATCCGGCGCTGTCCTGTGTGCTGTTTCACGGGCTCTCTCTCTCTAGCCAGGGAGGGAGAAATAAATGTTCAAGGTGTAAATGTCCTTAGTCGTTAGTGGGCTTCGGTCCAACGTGTTTCAGCAACTGTGCCTTTTTCTAGAAAACAAAGAGTACATAAACAAATAGTACATAAAAATAGAATTAAAAAGACAATGTATTATACAGCCCTTATAGTAAACATCAACAATGTAAACATTTGAGGACAGTCTATGTGCATAGTTTTCAAATGTGGGACTTCTGGCTCATACCGTTTTGGGCATGTGGTGTGTGCCTCGATGTTTAAAAGGTGGGTTTCCAGCAGGCGGCCCAGCAACACACGACACACTTTGCCCAATGCAGATGGTTACAGCAATTCACCGGAGAGAGTCCAAGAAGTTCAAAGTCCCAATACTGGCACAACGCATTTTGGTTAGGTCATCCTTTTTCAAGTGCTTCTATTTTTATGTACTATTTGTGAAATCCATGTTTTATGTGCACTGTGTCACTTTATAATCATGGATATTTAAATAAATTCTACGTCTTTTTTATCATAAAATGAGGCTTTGTCCATAATATTGGTTTGCAATTTCCTTGAAGATATTAGCGCTCACCACAGATACCATTTTTTTGTACACTATTGATTCTTGACACCTGCGTTTGTGTCTACTGGTATCTTAAGAGTTTGCTGCTAAATTTCTTCAAAGTGCGCAACACTCCACCCAATCAATTATTTGAGATATATCGGACAATGCCACCAATATTGTGCGTGCATTACATTTGGGAAAAATCCAGCACGTCCCATGTTTTGCACAATCAATTAATTTGGTGGTGCAGAATTTTTTTTAAAAATTACAGGGATATGCATGAGATGCTGTCGGTGGCCCAAAAAATTGCGGGCCACTTTCGGCATTCAGTCACCACGTGCCGAAGACTGGAGCATCATCAAACATGCCTGAACCTGCCCTGCCATCACCTAAAGCAAGAGGTGGTAACGAGGTGAAATTCAGTACTCTATATGCTTCAGAGGATGGAGGAGCAGCAAAAGGCCATTCAAGCCTATACATCCACCTACAATATAGGCAAAGGAGGGGAAATGCACCTGACTCAAGCGCAGTGGAGAACCCTTTGAACTTGCCACACGTGTAGTCAGTTCAGACACTGCCATCTTGAGTCAGGTCATTCCCCTCATCAGGCTTTTGCAGAAGCATCTGGAGAAATTGAAGGAGGAGATAAGATGGAGCGATTCCACAAAGTATGTGGGACTTGTGGATGGAGCACTTCATTCGGTTAACCTGGATTCACGGGTGGTCAATCTGTTGAAATCAGAGCACTACATTTTGGCCACTGTGCTCGATCCTAGGTTTAAAGCCTACGTTGTATCTCTCTTTCTGGCAGACAAATGTCTGCAAAGGTTCAAAGACCTGCTGGTGATAAAATTGTCAACTCAAGCAGAACGTGACCCATCAACAGCTCCTCGTTCACTTTCTCCCACAACTGGGGCTGCGAGGAAAAGGATAAGATATCCAAGCCCACCCGCTGGCGGTGATACAGGGCAGTCAGGAGCGAGTACTAACATCTGGTCCGGACTGAAGGACCTGCCAACGATTACTGACATGTCTACTGTCACTGCATATGATTCTGTCACCATTGAAAGAATGGTGGAGTATCATATGAGTGACAGCATTCAAGTAGGCATGTCAGACAGCCTGTACGTATACTTGCAAGAAAAAGAGGCAATTTGGATGCCCTTGCACAAACTGGCTTTATTTTACCTAAGTTGCCCCCTCCAGTGTGTACTCTGAAAGAGTATTTCATGCAGCCAGTAACCTTGTCAGCGATCGGCGTAGGAGGTTACTTCCACAAAATGTGGAGAAGATGATGTTCATCAAAATAAATTAGAAATTCCTCCCTGAAGACCTTTACCAGCAATTGCTTCTAGGAAGTACACAGGGATCTGTGATGGTGGATTCCAGTGGGGACGAATTAATACTCTGTGAGGAGGAGGATTAACACAGTAAAAGGGGTGAGGAAATGGAGGATGAGGATGAGGTTGACATCTTGCCTCTGTAGAGCCAGTTTGTGTAAGGAGATATTGATTGCTTCTTTTTTGGTGGGGGCCCAAAGAAACCAGTCATTTCAGCCACAGTCATGTGGCAGACCCTGTCGCTGAAATTATTGGTTTGTTAATGTGTACATGTCCTGTTTATACAACATAAGGGTGGGTGGGAGGGCCCAAGGACAATTCCATCTGCACCTCTTTTTCTTCTTTGCATCATGTACTGTTTGGGGACTAGTATTTTAAAGTGCCATCCTGTCTGACACTGCCGTACAACTCAAGGGTTACTTCCCATATAAGTCCAGAGGTACTGCCATATAAGTCCAGTCCAGTGGTGCTGTCTTGTGCTGCATCAGTCCAGTGGTGGTGTCTTGTGCTGCCATAAGTCCAGTGGTGGTGTCTTGTGCTGTATATTATTTACTTCAAATAAAAGGCTTATATGCATTACTTATATTATTATCCAAATAATTTTTTACAGGGTTTGCCCTGTGTGGTGTAGGGGTACGCTCACCTGTGCTGCATATTATCATAATAGCTTCAAATGAAAGGGTTATTATTATCTAAATTAATTTTACAGGCTTTGCCGTGTGTGTGTTTGGTTTAGGGGCAGCAGCAGATCTTGCTATGGGCACACGGGATTTTTGCCCGGGGCGCCGCCTTCCGGGGGGCGCCGGCACTGTGAAAGAAACTAGACGGGTTACGCTACCCATCTAGTTTCCCTTCGTGGAGAGGACCTTTGCTGTACAGTGCGCGATGACGCGCACCGCACAGCATTATGGGACTGGCACATAGACGCTAGGGGTCATAATTGACCTCTAGTGTCTATGCTGTGCTATGGGAGAGACGTCATGACGTCTCTCCCATAGATCCAAGGAGCAGCGCTGGCAGAGGACAGCAGCGGTCGGAAATTAGGAGCAGGGATAGTAAGTATTAATTAGTTTTTTTTTGTAAGCGGCGCTACTTTACAGGGGGCACAACTCTACAGGGGCACAATTCTACAGGGGGCACAAATGTGGGCATAACTCTACAAGGGGCACGACTCTACAGGGGGCACAAATTGGGGCACAACTCTACAGGGGGCATAACTGACCATGCCCCTGTATGGAGCCATGCCCCTGTTTTTGCCCAGGGTGCCACAAGGGCTAGAACCAGCCCTATTTAGGGGTACGCTATCCTGTGCCACCAATATTGTGCATGTATTACATCTGGGCAAATTCCAGCACGTCCCATGTTGTTTGTGCCGCACATTTGTGTCGCTTAGCTAAGTCATACAGCTACCTCATTGCACCTCTTTTTTTTCTTTGCACGATGTTCTGTTTGGGGCCTAGTTTTTTTAAGTGCCATCCTGTCTGACACTGCATTGCCACTCCTAGATGGGCCAAGGGTTTGTGCCGCACACTTTTGTTGCTTAGTTTAGTAATACAACTACCTCATTGCACCTCTTTTTCTTCTTTGCATCATGTGCTGTTTGGGGCCTATTTTTTTAAATCTGCCCTTCTGTCTGCCACTGCAGTGCCATGCCTAGATGGGCCAGGTGTTTGTGCCGCACACTTGTGTCACTTAGCTTAGTCATACAGCCACCTCGGTGCAACTTTGAGGCCTTAAAACAAGGGCCCTCATTCCGAGTTGTTCGCTCGCAAGCTGCTTTTAGCAGCATTGCACACGCTAAGCCGCAGCCTACTGGGAGTGAATCTTAGCTTCTTAAAATTGCGAACGAAAGATTCTCAAAATTGCGTTTACACACCTCTTAGCAGTTTCAGAGTAGCTCCACACTTACTCGGCATCTGCGATCAGTTCAGTGCTTGTCGTTCCTGGTTTGACGTCACAAACACACCCAGCGTTCGCCCAGACACTCCTCCGTTTCTCCAGCCACTCCCGCGTTTTTCCCAGAAACGGAAGCGTTTTTTCACACACACCCATAAAACGGCCAGTTTCCGCCCAGAAACACCCACTTCCTGTCAATCACACTACGATCGCCTGAACGAAGAAAAAGCCATGAGTAAAATACCTAACTTCATAGCAAATTTACTTGGCGCAGTCGCAGTGTGAACATTGCGCATGCGCACTAAGCGGAAAATCGCTGCGATGCGATGAAATTTACCGAGCGAACAACTCGGAATGAGGGCCAATATTGTGAGGTGTGAGGTGTTTAGAATAGACTGGAAATTAGTGGAAATTAATGTTATTGAGGTTAATAATACCATAAAATCAAAATTACCCCCAAATTCTGTGATTTTTGCAGATTTTATGTTTTTTTCAAAAATCATCCAGATCCAAAACCAAAACACGAAAGGGTGGTTTTGGCAAAACCAAGCCAAAACCAAAACACGAGCTGGGAATTAGAACCAAAACACAAAACATGAAAATTGCCCGCCGCACATCTCTAATTTGTATTCTATAGCTATGTGTTTATCAGGTTGGTAACTCCTGATAGTTTTTAGTAGCTGCTCCTATTTTGCGCAAGAGTTTATTCAATCAGCTAGTAATTTGTATATATGTTTTTATATCCCAACTATGGAGCATTTTGTGGGAATGAAACCTTTTCTAATATACTGTACATTGAATTACATCCATTTTTCTTTGTTCTGATTCTTATACGCCAAACTGGAAATAGTCACTGACAGTCTGCTGCCACTCTTCGACCTATGTCACGGGATCAATTTGCGCATGCACAGAATGGCTCCTGTACATGCGCAAAGTACCAAAAATCTGTAATTTGCAACGATGACCTGGAAAATAACTGGACTTAAGAAGCAAACTTATAATTTATTTTATTAATCTCAATTGTTGCTAAGGAAGACAATCTTGAAATACTGACTTAGCAATCATTTGCTGAGCAGTATCAGAAACGGCAAATTCTTGATCAGAAATATCAACTTCCATCATGGTGGCTACTGCTTTATTAGGTCTACTAGGACACTTTGATACATAATGCCCTGGTTTGCCACAATAGAGACACAAGTTCTCCTGATGTTGAGTCTTTCGTTTAAACTTTAAGTGTGTCAAGTTGCATGAGTTCTATTTCAAATTTAGTGTCTGTTTCACCTTGGCAGTATCAAAATTTGAAGCAGTAGATTCACAATAAGTTAGGGAAGTCCACACTGAGGCCTTTCTCACTTGCCAATTATCAGTTAAATGGGTGTCAATTTGAATGCAATGTTGGTTAAAAGATTTCAGTTCATTAGCTGCATCTGCCTGGTTTAGTTAAACTTTAATAGGATCTTACAGTCCTTCATGGTAAACAGACATTTGTACAGTACCTCAGCATTCCATGTGGTGTCAAGAACCCATCTCTGAAAATCAGCAGTGTATTCTGCAATTGGTTTGGAGCCGTACATGGGTGCTTCCCGGGTGCGAACCACCTGAGCCCCAATTTGCCGCTGTCCCCAACCCACCATATTGTTGGGGTTGTTGATATCAGCTTTGATGCGGACAGGACGGCGCTTGGAGATTACATGATCTCCAAGCACCGCCTGTTACTATAGTGTAAACAAGATACTGGTCGCATCGACCCGGCTTTCCCGTTCACACAGCGTGCCGGGTTGAACATGCATTCAACCCTGCTTGCTACCCGAGTTGAAATACCAGGTTATTCGGCCCAGATTATGTCAACTGCCCCTTTTCAGATTGCACAGTAACATGAGTTATGTGCGCTCATGTGCAATAACCGTGTTAAAAGCTGACGGTTTGGAAGGGGTATTAATCTAATTGCTATGAGAATGTCATCAAGACTCTAATATGGGAATCTTGGTCTCAATGTAGGGGGAAGCCCATGCCAGTGCCACATCTTTAAGTAGCAATAAATACAACATACTGTAGCTTCATCTTTTCAGTTTTGAAGTTGGATTTATATAGCTCAAAGTGCATCTGACAATGATTAATAAATACATGAAACTTTTGAGCGTCTCCACTAAATCTGGCTCATAGGATAGGAAATGTAGCAGAAGAGGGTGATAGTGCAGTTGATTGATTCTCAAATTCTAAAATACAATCTTCATTTTGAGATATTTGAATACAAAGTTCTTGAAAACTATTATGTGCATCCCAGGCTTTTTGTGAAATGGTTTGCGCTTCTTGCTTAAGCTGTGAAATGAATCCAACAAAACTTTATTTCAGTGATATTAATTCTACCTGGCACTTAGTTTAAATGGTGGCTAAACTTGATATGTGCCACACATCTTTGGCGGACTCCATTTTGGGTTTGAGTATCCTGTTACGTCCCTAGTGATGTATCTGAATTCCAGTAGCTGACAGAGGGTTTGCAAGCAGTGGGGTATTCAGGTACAAACAGAGAGATGTAGACTCAAGGCCAGTATCCTAGTGGGTTGTCAGACGTATGCAAACATCGGTATATCAGCAAGTAATTACAGGTAAGCAAAGTATGCTGCAACAAGTAAACAGGTACTGAGCAGAATACTCAATCATGGTTTAACTCAGGAAGTGCATATTAATAGGCCCAAACAGGAAACAGTATCTAATATGTATTGCTCTGAGATAGCACTGCCCATCTTGGAAAAAGGCAAAACTAAGGGCAATAAGAGACAAATAGTGACCTCTTGTGGTCTGAGGTGTGATAATCGGATACAATTCCTAACACAGTTTTTGGTTAACCTGTTCCTGCTCATTTTGACTATGTTGAATCATATGTTTTAACCTGTTCTTTTTTGTATTGGAATATTTGTTCTAATTCTTCTTCCCATCAGCATTGGGGGATCAACCAAATACAGTCCCTTTACCTGCGGCTCAAATCAAGCTCACTATCCCTATGCTAATTCCCTTCCCTTTGTTGACACTCAAACTTGACCCAGGATTGTCACATTTGAACTCTTTGGAGACAGAGTGTCTCGATGCATTGCCTACACTACACATTAACCAGGCTCATCTTACCCACGGCACTAATGCATAGGCACATGTACTGCACCAAGCTGCAGGTGCAATTTAGTATGCTGAGCTGTGACTCAGTACGTAGCATTTTTTTCTATGTCCATAGTCGTAGGCACACTAACTGTCCCAGCTGTGCAGTATATAGGATGTTCGGCAGCAAAGCTGAGTGTGGCTACATCTGTACCTTGGTCAGCTCACTAGAAAAAAATATAGTTATGCTACAGTAGTTACATCAGGAGAAAAATGAGATGGAATCAGATTTGCTGACTCCTGCATGATTTGTGACATTAGATTGTGAACTAATTTCCTAAAAACTAGGTGACACCTTTGATATTAATTAGCAGTCCATTAACTCTTGATTTTTAAAATATTTTGTAATTTAAAAAAATATATATTTTTGAATTTGGACTTCTTGTCATGACATGGAATGTCACTAATATGGCAGCATCCAGTGTGGACATAACATCTGTTATAACAAGTGCAATATACACTACAGTAATTTCAATAAATCTCACTATCTACTAAAACATATATAGGATTAACTTTATTTTAGCACAGAGCCAAGGAGCACAAGATTTCCACTACAAGAAGGTAAACTTTGAAAGGGTGTTTTCTTTGTGTGGTTTTTTTCTACTCTCAGGTGTCCCATTAACACTACACAGCTAAGATAGCTTGGTGCCAAAGGAGAAGTGTTCCCTATGTAGCAAATCTACATGTCCCTCTTCTGTATGGCATAAACTATAAATGAATGAACATTTTATTCATGCGAGTCTTTTCAAGATTCTCTCTACTAATATTCAAGAAAGAAATAATATTGTTTATTTTATTTTTTTAACAGTTTACATTGGAATTATGCGTGACTTGTCACAAGTAAGTGTTTTTCTAATGTTATAAATAATTGTGTTTTGGTTTTAAGAAATGCTTATTCTATTACAGTATGTAGAAGAAACTGAAAAGGAAATGACTGTACATCAATATAACACATACCAACTTTCCCTAAAGATGGTCATCCATAAAATCTGTGCCCTGGTAGAATGGAAAAAAAAAAAATCAAAATTGGTTATATGTTTGATATTATGTATACCGGTAGGGAGTTGCAGCTAGCAAATTGTTCTGTGTTTAAACTTTATGGCTGGAATGTAATGAATTCCGAGTTTGGCGGCAGTGTCGGTTGCTGGCCGAACTTGGACAGGGCAATCATGCACAAGGCTAAACCATGCGTTGCACATGATTGCTCCTTTAAAAAAAAGTCTGACTTCAGTCAGCATCCTGCACGGCCTCCGATCTTGGACTTCATTACATCCCGGCCTATATTTTGTCACCATTGTATTATCTCCAGTTGGTGAGATTTGCATTTCAGTGCTCGTATTGCTAACAAAAAATTTAATAAAATGTGTTGCTTTGCTCTGAACTTTTCCCAGCATGGATTTCAGTATAGTATTATTTTTCTTTATGGGGACAGTAATATACAATACAAACAATACTAAACTGTCCAAATAAAATTATGCATTTACTTTAATCAGATTTAGTAAGTTTTGAGAATGATGCAATTTAGATCGTTTGACTGGAATCATATGTTTGAAACCCATCAGAAAAAACACTTATATCTCTCCCTCTGTCTTTCTGTGCAAAAACCTAAAAAAATAATTGAAGTTTGGAGGTATTTTTTTATTATTTGTCTAGCAATGTGAAATGGTCATGGCCATGTTCCCTATATATCTAATATTTAGCCATTTCTAACTTCATTTTGACTTCAGAAAATACAGTGCATTCATTTTCTGCATTTCACATCTTTATATCTGTGCTATTAAATCTTTTGGTGTTATTGAAAACCACATTTTTAAAAGCTCTTAGTTACCAATGTGTCCCTTTATGTATTACTGTACTTTACAAATTTGTTAAAATTTTAATTCCTGTTGCGAAATTAGGGGACATTTCCTCAAATAAATAAAAACTATTTTTTTCTAGATAATAGGTTTAGTCCTGATTTACCTGGGCCTATAAATTTTTTTTTTTTTGTTTAATCTTTGGAGTTTGTGTTTTTTTTCCGGTTGATATTTTCTTTTTTCTTGTGTAAAGGCCCATATAGATGGGCCGATGCGGGAGAGATGTGTGCTGAGCGAACTGCTCAGCTCACATCTCTCCCGCCGCTCAGCACAGCGCGATCTGTGCTGAGTGTGCAGGGGGAGCCGCTCATTTCACCCAGTGGGTGAAATGAGTGACCCGCTAGATTGGCCTGCATGCAGGCCAATCTAGCACCAGCGATAGCGATGCGCGGGGCTGCGCATTGCTATCGCTGTGGGGGTACACACGGAGCAATAATGCTCAAATTCTAAGCAATCTAGTCAGATTGCTGAGAATATCGCTCCGTGAGTACCCCCCTTTACTGTCTGTATTATCAAATGTGCAACACAGCAATTCACCTAACTGAAGTAGCAGTCTCATAAACTGAACAATTTTTCCTATTAAATGCAAAGATTCCCACTTTAACTTATTCCATCAGATTTTGCTATGGAGCCTAACAATTACAGATTATGGGCCTAATTCAGTAAGGATTGCAAATTCTGCTAATTAGCAGATTTGCAATCCTTTGGATAGTGTGGTGGGGGCCACCCATCGTTGGGCAAGGCCGCCCAGCATGCTGACCGGCACCTCCCCCCATTCAACAAGCATAAATTGCGAACCAATCGCAATTTCTGCTTGTTAGCAGAAATTGAGGAAGCCTCCTGCCGCCTCAGCTTAGCTCTGCCCCCCATTTGTGCCGCACAGCCCCCGCAATGCTCCGTCTCCACCCTGGAAATGGAGCATTGCTCCCCGCGCGTCTGCCTCTGCCTGGTTGACAGGCAGAGGCGATTGCATTTTCTGCAGCCCTCCCACAGAAAGTGTGGGCACATGCGCCCGCGGGGCAATCGTAATAATTCCGGTTAGATCACAACTTGCGATCCAACCTGAATTAGCCCCTGTGTCTGCCCAGAAAATCTTTTATTGTGACCTAATATCTCTTTTGTATTTTAAACAATGTAGATGTTTACAGGAGAGTCTAATATAACAAAGAAGTAAATACTGTAAATCCGCATCAGTTGAGGTGAGCATATTGGATATATTTTGTGGTAGGAAACAAATTATTTTTGTATCTTATTTTATATGTAATAAGAGTTAAAAAGACATTGTATTTGCCCAAAAAATTATATGTAACTAGACCAGGGATGTGCAGTCAAGGTAGGCAGGGGAGTCATACTCCCTGTCAAACTCTTGAGATTTTCTATAAAACTATTAGAATTATGCAAAGATAATTCTGGAAAGATACTCTAGTCCACCTCTATTAAGCATTTCTAGTATCAAAATAACCTATATGACCTACTTCACAGGACACAAAAAGCCCAATTATATGAATCTCCTCTGTTATATTGTTCTCCTCTGAAGTCCCACTTGTCCACCCAAGTGGGACTTCAGGTGGACAAGTGGGACTTCAGAGGAGAACAACACGCTGCCGCCAAGTAGCTCCGGCGGTACACGGACTGACGTCACCTCCCGGCTTTGCAGTTACACCTTTCTCCCGCTGGACGCAGCGGTGAGCTCAGCGATTAACACCGCCGGCCACGGACAGCCCTAACATCGACGGCTGAGGAATCCCGTGGGTAAGGTAGGGACAGTTAGGCTCCGGACATCTAACTCTGAATACCACCAATTTAAATCTTTCTCAAAAAAGCTGTAAACAATCGTGTTTTTAAAAAACGAATTATTTTTTTTTTACAGGTGCCACATTCATTTACACATTTTTTTCCCATTCACCTACTAGCTCGTTTTTTCATTTATAGTAAATAATATATACTGTATATGCAGTATAGTGGGGTCCCTTGCCGGGGGCTGCTGGCTTAAATGCATTGATCAATACTAAAACTCCACTGTTTATTATTGTTAGTTCTATTTAAACAATATGGTCACATACCGTGTCGCCCCCCCAAATCTAGGAATAGGTGAGTGCCGCGGAATAGTGCTTTTTGTTTATTAGATTAATTTTTTTATTAATTTTTTTGTGATCACATTTTCTCATGCACTGTTTTAACTTAATTATAGCTAGTGTCAGCTGTTCTCTTAGGTGCTTTACAACAGGTGTGTTCGTAACTGTCTCACCTATATAAACAAAGTTGCTGTGAGCTTTAGACCAGATAGCATACCTAAAGTGTTACACTGATGTAATAGCTATTTTTATGGTAATTATTTTGAGCAATAGAGTAGGACCTGCAATATAGTGGGGTCCTTTGGCAGGGGACTGTCAGCTTAAATACATTGATCAATACATGACCTAACTCCACTGCTTATTATTGTTAGTTAAAATAGTGAGTACATAGACCCTGTGATTTCTATTTAAACAATGTGGTCACATATCCATGTTGTCCCCCAAATCTAGGAATAGGTGAGTGCTGTGGAATAGTGCTTTATATATGTGTGTGCATGTGTGTGTGTGTGTGTGTGTGTGTGTGTGTGTGTGTGTGTGTGTGTGTGTGTGTGTTGCTTTCAAACTATTGGCCCTCATTCCGAGTTGTTCGCTCGCTAGCTGCTTTTAGCAGCATTGCACACGCTAAGCCGCCGCCCTCTAGCAGAATTGCGAACGAAAGAGTAGCAGAATTGCGAATAGAAATTTCTTAGCAGTTTTTGAGTAGCTCGAGACTTACTCCTACACTGCGATCAGTTCAGTCAGTTTCGTTCCTGGTTTGACGTCACAAACACACCCAGCGTTCGCCCAGACACTCCCCCGTTTCTTCAGACACTCCCGCGTTTTTCCCAGAAACGCCAGTGTTTTTCCGCACACTCCCATAAAACAGCCAGTTTCTGCCCAGAAACACCCACTCCTGTCAATCACACTCCGATCACCAGAACGATGAAAAATCTTCGTTAAGCCGTGAGTAAAATACCAAACTTTTGTGCTAATTTACTTGGCGCAGGCGCACTGCAAACATTGCGCATGCACTGTTTGCGACTAATTGCTCCGTTGCGAAAAAATCTAACGAGCGAACAACTCGGAATCACCCCCATTATTCTGGTGTAGTATGTTGTAAGTATAAGGTGTAAGTATACAAACAAAGTATTAGTAATAGCATCTAATATTTCTCTTACAGGACTCCCTGTCTTACACAAAGGAAGATGTGAATAAAACCATTGTGACAGAATTTATCTTAATGGCTTTTTCTAGTTTGCAGCATTTGCAGATTCTACTTTTTGCTGCCATTCTGCTAGCATACATAATCTGTGTCACAGGAAACATTTTCATAATTGCTTTGGTCAGTGCTGTACCATTGCTACATACTCCAATGTATTATTTTATATGTACTTTTGCAGTTTTAGAAATCATGTTTGTGTCAGACACTGTTCCCAATCTTCTTGCTAACTTAATTTCTGGGAACAAGAAGATATCACTACTTGGATGTTTCACACAGATGTATGCCTTCAATGGTTTAGGTATTACAGAATGTTATCTTTTGGCAGTAATGGCCTTTGATCGAAACTTAGCAATTAATAATCCTTTGCACTATTCAACTATTATGAGTAAGGTACTTTATATTGAGCTAGCTGTAGCTCCTTGGATTGTTGGCTTTACCATCTCTTTTATGACTACAATTTTCACAGCTCGTTTGAAATACTGTGGACCAAACAAGCTTGACCACTTTGTCTGTGACTTGGCTCCACTGCAGAAATTGGCCTGCTCCAATCCCTTCATCAGCAGAGTGGTCACACTCTTAGCAGCTATCCTTGCTACAGTTATCCCATTCATTATCATTATAGCTTTTTACATTCACATCATTAACACAATCTCAAAAATTAAAAGTTCTGAAGGCAAGCAAAAAGCCTTCTCCACATGCTCCTCCCATCTTATTGTAGCCAGCCTGTATTACGGAACAGCCATCATTGTGTACGTCAGACCCAATGGCAGCCAATATGACAAATTCCTGGCTCTTATGTACACTGTTATAACACCACTGTTGAACCCATTTATTTATACTTTGAGGAACAAGGATGTGAAGTCAGCAGTCAGAAAATCAAGACTATTTAAGCGTGTTCTTGGCTCATATCCCATCTAGCCAAGTTTCACATTGTGCTCTTTTAAGAATATACTGTATGTTTGATTTTCAAAATGATCTGGATGTATTGCAAAGGTGGCTTAATTTCAAATATTTTAACTAATGCAACAGACCGTATTCAATATTAAAATCTGCATCATGTGAAATTAAAATAGTTACTGTTCCATTTGAGTTCTTGTTCTCGAAATAATATAGTTAATCAAAGTTATTTGGTAGAATATTCCTTTCTAGTAAATGATAACCATTGACATTGATATCTCACATTAACTGATTAACAAACCACATTTATTTCCAGAATCTGATAATTTTGTTAAAGACTTATTGGCCTATGGACACTTATTACAAATATTGAAAAGGGAGTTGAGAGAGTGATTGTGCAGTAAATAAATCTCACAGATAAACACCAAGTACCACAAAAAAAACAATAGACTGTAAATTTACATTGTATTTATCACCACATTTTTTCATTATTTTTCTTTCTTCCTCATGTTGGCATATAACAGACAAAAAGGTAAATTATAGTATAGGATCTGGATTGTTTTTTAGCGCTTCTTTTGCACACCACAATCGGATCCTTATAGGATAATTAGAAGTGAAAAGAGGATAGGCACAGTTTCTTATTCCCAATCAAAAGAAGTATAATACAACCTTGTGCAGCCATCTTATTATATTACAAACAAGTATCTGCAAATTAGTATTCATCATTTATAACATTGCTAATACTAAGGTACTTTCCATGATAAGAAAATATACTTTTGTTTTAATTTATTTTTCAGATTAAATAATAATAGGTAATATTTGCAAAAGGAAATAATAACGTAATGATAAATTTCATAACAACATGGACAAAGATCTAGTGCTTGAAATAATCATATACAGTATGTTATTTAGAAAATAAATCACCAGGTCTGGATGATAAGAATTTATGTCTTCTTAAATAAATAATGAACTAACACACACTCTCCCACCTTGAGTATTAACAGTAACTGAGGTGACCATGAGTTTACTTTATACACGCCAGAATGACAGATGGTGGGCCCTGTGGACATTTGGTGGACTGCACTGACATATATTGATGATCAGGTAGTTAAAATACTGCACAACTAATATACACTTATAAAATCAAGAGTCATGTATTTTATTAAAACTCGAAATCTCATATCCAGTTTTAACTTCCATTTCAAATTACTACTTTGTTACTATGCTACAACCAACATTTTAGTGACAAAATTACAATTATTACCGTGGGCAGGACAGAATTCTTCTACAGGCTTTTATGCGCATAATTTATTGTGTGCACCAACGTTTGTCTCATTCTTCCCTTTTTCTATATTAAAGAGAGAGAGAGAGAGAGGGAGAACATAATAAAAGCCAGTACGCAGATAGGAAAAAGTAAAGAAAAGGAGACAAATTGAAAAATTACACCTATAAAAATATATTGTTTTTCCTCTTAGGTATGGATGAAGCACCCACTGCATTAGATCAGCCTAACGATAAAAAGCCAATACAACCACTGGAGTCTGAATGAGAATAAGGGCACACAAACTAACCTACCTGCCTACTGCTCACCACAGAGACAAACTAGGCAGCTACTGTTCTCTTAAAGATGATTCCAAATGTGATTGTAACAAATTATTCTGTAAACATGTATCAGGTATATTGGTTTCAAGGTTTGCAGCGAGGATGTCCTCTACTTTCATATTGTATGGTGTTATAGGGGTAATTCAGATCTGATCGTAGATGTGCTAAAGTTAGCACATCTACAATCAGTTTCTCAGACAAGCGTGGGGATGCCCAGCACAGCACAGTCCGCCCCGCATGACTGGCCCTATCCCCCCTCCATAAGGGTACAAAAGCATCGCACAGCAGCAAGGCTTTTGCACCCGCTGAGTAGCTCCCTGCCAGCGCAGACCCTGCGCACTGACAGGTCGCTGCTCGCCGCATCCCGGGCCGCAGCGGCTGCATGTGATGTCACGCAGCCGCCGCGGCCTGCCCCCGCAATGGTACAGACACGTCTCCATTGTCCGGACTGCGCCCCGCTGTGCGTGTGCACTCCACATAGAGATTCAGACTGCGATCCACTCTGAATTAGGCCCCATGTTTGAGGGAAAAAGAAAGAGTTACACTGATTAGAGTTGCTGAAGAACATAAACTCTGAATTTTTTGTAATCTTGTGATCTGATTTTCCTGTCCAAAAACCTTTGGTCTCTTCCCATCAAAAACATCCCACTCCTGATGGTGATGTTGTTAAAGATAACACTCTGTTCAATAATATTGTAACAATGGTGGTCATTCTGAGTTGATCGCTAGCTGCTTTCGTTCGCTGCGCAGCGATCAGGCAAAAAAATTGGCACTTCTGCGCATGCGTATGCTGCGCAATGCGCACGCGCGTTGTACTATTACAACGAACTACGTAGTTTCACACAAGGTCTAGCGAAGGAAAAGGGCATTTCTGGGTGTCAACTGACCGTTTTCAGGGAGTGTTCGGAAAAACGCAGGCGTGGCTGGAAAAACGCAGGCGTGGCTGGGCGAACGCAGGGCGTGTTCGTGACATCAAAACAGGAACTGAATAGTCTGAAGTGATCGCAAGCGCTGAGTAGGTCAGAAGCTACTCTGAAACTGCACAAAAAAGTTTGCCGCCGCTCTGCGATCCTTTCGTTCGCACTTCTGCTAAGCTAACATACACTCCCAGTGGGAGGCAGCATAGCATTTGCATGGCTGCTTAAAACTACTAGCAAGCGATCAACTCGGAATGACCCCCCAATATCCGGTACATACTGTACATGGGGACTCTGCTTCAGAGTGACCAAGGTGTTTAAAAAGTCAATGAGTGCTGAACATATCCCAGCAGAACTATTTAAGTTCCTTGCATAAAACGTACATAAAGTACTATGATAAATGCACTGGTAAGGCTGTACAGGAAGATAAGGCACTATCATTACATTGAGACATGAAATGCTAAGTTCAGTAGTATTTCTTGAGACATTGAATGGAGGTATAAATACACAGCATATTTTAATCACATTTCTAACTCTTCACACAATCTATTTTTTAAACCTATTTCTAATTTTGAGACATTTTGTAAAACTCATATTAAATTAAGTATAATAAAAGTCAGTTTTAATATATTGTTTACTCAGTGTATCACATAAGACATATAATTTCCTCTTTTTTGTTCTTCTGGGTAGAGGAGTATACTGTATGTGTTGTAGGTATGGTATATCTTATGTAATATGATTTGACCAGGGCCCACATTTTAACCAATTTTTAAAAACGTGTCAACTTCTTGGAATAAAACAACCACTACATACAAAATATCATCTACAATTCAGTGGAAAACGCAAATCTCACAATTTTACAATTAAGATCTAACTATCTAAAATATACAAAGACACTAGTTTCCAGTAGAAATGAACAAAGAAATATGAGACTGCGCTTTGACTTAAAAATATATTTATATATTAATACATTAAAAATGCACTACAATACATAGATACCGGCCAGTATCCTAATACACATATATTACATATAAAAAATGTTATATAGTATAACACCACTACACTGTCTGCTGGAGTCTCTGCATGTGCATTTTGCATGAATTTTAAGCTTTTAAATATAGCTGTCTGATTATTACATCACTGGGAGAGTTATTGTCAGTGACTGCAGTGAATGGTGCTTTCTATAAATCTCTGCTGGTTATTAACCCTACATTGGAGTGTATGCATGTGCTTATTGCATGAACTTTGAGCTCTCAATATAGCTGCTTGTCTACGTCATCATTTGGAGAGACATTGTCAGTGACTGCATGGCAGGGTGCTTTTAATTATATCTGCTGGGTACTGACCCCTTACATGGATGTTTATGCATGTGCTTATTGCATGAATCTTTAAGCTCTCAATACTAACCATTGGAGAAAGCATTAACACCATATGAAAAGCTTTGGTGTGGTACAAAGTGTGCTCATTTATTTTTTGAGGCTTACTCCAGCTTTACTTTTTAATTGAAATCTCATTCGGTACTGCTACTAATATATTATCCTATTATAGGACAATTTGGAATATATTGCTGTAGTGGTATTATACTATATAAAAATTTTATATGTAATATATGTGTATTAAGATACTGGCCGGTATCTATGTATTGTAGTGCATTTTGAATGTATTAATATATAAATATATTTTTAAGTCAAAGCGCAGTCTCATATTTCTTTGTTCATTTCTATATATTTGGGGATATTGGGATCAAATCCCCGAGATTAGCTGCTCTGACTTAATCAGTGATGGTGCCAGGTGTATATATTCTGTGTCTGTGTAGTTTCCAGTAGACAGAACCTTTGCCAATGATATTGCATTCTATCAGAATATTCCCTAATAGGAGTTGTGCTTGTTACCTCACACTGCTGCAACAGAATCTCTGTGGCTACACTACTTGGATCTTACCTACTATCCTATTCAACGGGACACCTATTCTACAATCTGTTAATCCTGCCCCTTGGTGGTCCTGACTGTATAGTCTTTCAAATTGATGATCCGCCTTGCATCATTCTACTGGTTGTCATCTATAGGCTTATGCTGTGGAAGAGTGAGTGCCCCTTCTGATACCTTCTTGATCTGCATTCCAACACCTGCCACTGGGTCCTTAAGCTGCGGTGACTCTGGATCACTACTGAACATTAGTTGTCACTTGGATCTAACCTGTTGTTCCCCTCAGTGGTGCGCCCTCTTCATGGACTGGTCGGCAGGCTGTTTGGCAATCCCGCTTACAACTTTCTGGCTGATGGTCTGCTCTGCATCGTATAGTGCCTGTCTTGTCTGGTACTTCTTTGTGTGAATACCTACACCTGTTGAGGCTTCCTGAAACTCTTGGTGCTGGCTGAATTGACTGACTGCAGTCTGACAACTTTATTCCCGGTACTAACGCTGTCATCTCCCTTTTTTGCTAATACAGTTTTATTGTTCTCTGATCCTACTCTTGGTTCCTTTCTCTCCTTGTGTGTTGTCCTTACCCTCCTCATACCTTTTCCCCATCCCCCCCCCTTCCCACCCCATCTTTTTCCCTCATCTAGTGCCTCTCTCTGCCACGATTACAGCTTTAAAGATGTCCCGTATAATTGGGGGATTGTAGCATTTGGCAATGTCAGTTAAGGTACTCAAGGGCCTGGAGCTGAAATTTCTGAACGGCCTATTGTGTGTTACTGCAGGGGGTGTGACCAGCTTGACGGGTGCATGGCTACTGATAATGGGGGTGTGATCAGTGTGTATATTTTATATGTGTGTGTGGGTGCGTATACGTGTGTGTATGTATGTATGTATGTATGTATGTATGTATGGGTTTGAAAAATAGAAAACTCTCAGCACTTAAATGTCCAATTATCTCCAAAAAATGGGATTTTAATTACCTACAGGTAAAGCCTTTTCTCGTAGTCCTTAAGAAATATTGGGTAAATCTATTATGATGGGTATAGACTGGGTCCAAAGGAGCCAGTGCACTTTAAATTTCTTCAACTGGGTGTGCTTGCTCCTCCCCTCTATACCCCCTCCCACAGGCAGTTATAGGTAAAAACATACCCGAAGGAGAAAGGACATATATGAGAGAAGGAATATGATAACAAAGAGTGGTGAGATTTACATACCAGTACACCACTAACATATAACAACCAGCAATGACTGGTAACAACAACTGCAACAGCTGAACAGGTAACCACATAACAAGAACCTGCAGAAAAGTCAATGCACTGAGGCTGGTGCCCAATATCCCTTATAGACTACAAGAAAAGGATTTACCGGTAGGTAATTAAAATCCTATTTTCTCTAGCATCCATAAGGGATATTGGGGAATCTAGTATGATGGGGATGTCCCAAAGCTTCCAGAATGGGTGGGAACATGCGGAGACTGTTGCAACACCACCTGCCCAAAGTGGGTATCCTCTTTGGCCAGGGCATCAAACTTATAGAACTTAACAAAAGTGTTCTTCCCTGACCAGGTAGCAGCTTGGCATACTTGTAAGACCGAGACTCCACGGGCAGCCGCCCAGGAAGAACCCACTGATCTTGTAGAGTGGGACTTCAGAGACTTAGGAACAGGTAAGGCTGCCGACACATAGGCCTGTTGAATAGTAAGCCTAATCCAATGAGCAATGGACTGCTTTGAAGCAGGACAACCCTTTTTCTGCACATCATAGAGAACGAACAAAGAATCCATCTTTCTGATCCGAGCCGTTCTCTTGACATAGATCTTCAAGGCTCGCACAGCCTCCAATACCTCCGGAGGAGCAGAAGCGTCAGAACTGGACAGAATCACAATAGGCTGATTCAAGTGAAACACAGAGACAACCTTCGGCAGGAACTGCTGTCTAGTCCGGAGCTCCGCTCTGTCCCCGTAAAAGACCAAGTATGGACTTTTACATGACAAGGC
The DNA here is from genome assembly GCF_028390025.1 of Pseudophryne corroboree. Lineage (NCBI taxonomy): Eukaryota > Metazoa > Chordata > Amphibia > Anura > Myobatrachidae > Pseudophryne > Pseudophryne corroboree. Next base: position 137,035,522 of record NC_086455.1, on the reverse strand, counting down.
CTCCAATTCTGAGACATGTTGAGCAGAAGCCAGGGCCAGTAACATCACCATCTTCCACGTGAGGTACTTGTCTTCTACCATCATCAGAGGTTTAAACCAGGAGGACTGTATAAATCCCAACACTACATTCAGATCCCAAGGTGCTATAGGTGGCACAAAAGGAGGTTGGATGTGGAGTACCCCTTGCAAGAAGGTCTGAACTCCTGGCAACAATGCCAATTTCTTCTGGAAGAAAATGGAGAGGGCTGAGATCTGGACCTTAATGCAACCCAGATGTAAGCCCTTATCCACACCAAACAAAAAGGATAAAAACAGCGCTACCAGGTGCTAATATTCATACAAATATGCAAATTTTAATGAATGATATTAAATACCATAAACACATGAATATAAAATCAAATAGACATCAAATGAATAAAATAAGCCTCAATGCCAGTAATATTACCAAAGTGATTTTCCATGGACTCTATGAAGGCCAAGTGATAATTAAGAATGTTCCAATGCACATGCAATGCCATGCACGGATAACCGGATTATAATTACCAGGTCCCAAGTGGAAATATAGCCGGGTATTCCACCTAGCGAGGTAAAGATGATTCTGTCCTACGCAAATGTAAATGGGGGTTCTCCCCTTTTATTAAACGTCCACATAAACGGATTCTGGGACGGTCTCCGGATGGTTAAATATTGAATGGGTGAGAGCTCTAAAGACCACTATGGGTCATCCCAAGCATAAATGTCCAGGTTTATGAAAAGCAATGGATAGTCAATTCCATGGACCACTGCAGATGGTCCCAATCACTGGCCTGGCGACGTCCTGGTCATAGGCTGGCAATCTAACGCGTTTCACTGTCTGTTTGGCAGCTTTATCAAAGCTGTCTGCCAAACAGACAGTGAAACACGTTAGATTGCCAGCCTATGACCAGGACATCGCCAGGCCAGTGATTGGGACCATCTGCAGTGGTCCATGGAATTGACTATCCATTGCTTTTCATAAACCTGGACATTTATGCTTGGGCTGACACATAGTGGTCTTTAGAGCTCTCACCCATTCAATATTTAGCCATCCGGAGACCGACCCAGAATCCGTTTATGTGGACGTTTAATAAAAGGGGAGAACCACCATTTACATTTGCGTAGGACAGAATCATCTTTACCTCGCTAGGTGGAATACCCGGCTATCTTTCCACTTGGGACCTGGTAATTATAATCCGGTTATCCGTGCATGGCATTGCATGTTAAAGCATTGGAACATTCCTAATTATCACTTGGCCTTCATAGAGTCCATGGAAAATAACTTTGGTCATATTACTGGCATTGAGGCTTATTTTATTCATTTGATGTCTATTTGATTTTATATACATGTGTTTATGGTATTTAATATCATTCATTAAAATTTGCATATTTGTATGAATATTAGCACCTGGTAGCGCTGTTTTTATCCTTTTTGTTTGCTTTGCCACATGTGGTGACTGACTATCACGCTAATCTAACAGCCGCTCAAGAAATCAGCCCTGTTAAAGCGCCCGGAAAGAATATACTAATTTATTAGTATATTTTTTACGAAACCTTATCCACACCAGCCTGCAGGAAACGTAAGAAATGTCCCAAGTGAAACTCAGTAGGCAGATACGTGCATTCCTCGCACCAAGAGACATATCTCCCCCAGATATGATGACAGTGTTTTGACGTCACAGGCTTCCTGGCATGAACCATGGTAGCAATAACCTTCTTGGAAAGGCTCTTGTGAGCTAGGATGTTCCTCTCAACCTCCATTCCATCAAACGAAGTCACTGTAAGTCCGGGTAGATGAACGGTCCTTGTTAAAGAAGATCTCTTCTTAGTGGTAGAGGCCAAGGGTCTTCGACGGACATGGCCAGAAGATCCGCGTACCATGCCATCCAAGGCCAATCTGGGGCAATTAGAATTGCCTGGACTACCAGATTTCTGATGCATTTGAGCTCCCTGGGGAGTAACGGAGTCGGAAGAAACAGGTAGACCAGCCTGTAAGGCCAAGGCGATGTCAGTGCATCCACTGCCCTTGCCTGAGGGACCCTGGCTCGTGAGCAATACCGGGGAAGCTTCTTGTTGAGACGAGAAGCCATCATGTCGATTTGTGGGCAGCCCCACTGGTTTATGACCTGCTGGAACACCTGCTAGTGGAGTCCCCACTCCCCCGGGTGGAGATTGTGATGACTCAGAAAGTCCACTTCCCAGTTGTCCACACCCGGAATGAAGATTACTGATATTGCTTTTGCATCTCTTTTTCTGCCCATAGGAGTATCTTTGACACCTCTCGCATGGAGGCTCTGCTTTTTGTCCCTCCCTGTTGATTGATATACGCCACTGCTATGGCGTTGTCCGACTGTACCTGGATCCCGTGATCCTTGAGCAGAGGAGAGGCCTGAAGCAGAGCATTATAGATCGCCTGAAGTTCCAGAATGTTGATCGAAAGGAGTCTTTCGTGGGCTGACCACCTGCCCTGGAACTGCGCCCCTTGGGTGACAGCTCCCCATCCTCGTAGACTCGCATCTGTCGTGAGGAGGGTCCAATACTTAATTCTGAAACTCCAGCTCTCCAGTAGATTGGAGGACTGCAGCCACCACAGGAGGGAAATCCTGGCCTGAGGTGATAGCTGTATCATCCGGTGCATCTGAAGATGTGAACCGGACCATTTGCTCAGGAGATCCAGCTGAAAAAAAATTGCATGGAACCTGCCATATTGGATCGCCTCGTAGGAGGCGACCATCTTCCCCAACAACCTTATGCAAAGATGGATGGACACTCGAGCAGGTCGGAGTACCATGCGGACCATTTCCTGAAGTGTTCTCACCTTGTCCTCTGGTAAGAACACCTTCTGGGCCACAGTATCCATCTACATCCCCAGGAACAGAAGCTGTTGAGTCGGATCCAGGTGGGCCTTCTGTAAGTTGAGGATCCACCCATGGCGTGACAGAAGTTGGATAGTGCGGTCGATATAGAGCAACAAAAGCTCCCTGGATCTTGCTTTGATCAGAAGGTCACCCAGGTAAGGAACAATGTTGACTCCCTGGACCCGGAGTTGGAACATCCTCTCCGCCATCACCTTTGTGAACACCCTCAGAGCTGTGAACAGGCCAAAGGGCAGTGCCTGGAATTGGGAGTGATTGTCCAGCAGTGCAAACCTCAGGTACTCCTGATGAGGCGGCCAAATCAGAATATGGAGGTAGGCATCCTTGATATCCAAGGAGACCATGAATTCCTGTTCTTACAGGCCTGCAATCTCTGCTTGCAGGGATTCCATTTTGAACTTGAACACCTTCAAGTAAGGATTCAATGATTTTAGATTCAAAATGGGTCTTACCGAACCGTCCGGTTTCGGCACCACAAACAGGTTTGAGTAAAACCTTTTGCCGCATTGCGGTATTGGTACTGGAACAATGACGTGGGACTGGACCCACTTTATGATGGGCTGTTGCAACGTAACTGGCATATCCTCCAAAGCTGGTAAGCTTGATTTGAAAAATCAATGAGGAGGAGTACTGTCGAATTCCAGCTTGTAGCCCTGAGAAATGAGATCTCTGACCCAGGTATCCTGGCAGGAAGCCTCCCAGATGCTGAAGTGACACAGTCGAGCTCCCACCTCGAGATCTCCTTGGGGTGGGTGGTCACCGTCATGCTGAAGCCTTAGCTGAAGCAGAACTGGTGGTCTGTTCCTGAGAGCTGGTGCTTGCAGGATTTCTGTACTTACCTCTGGTGCCTCTAGTTGCATTAGAGGCACCTCTGGCCTTAGATCAAAATCTGTGAGACTGAAAGGACTGGACAGACGGCCCTGGGTAGGAGCGTCCCACCGGCGGGGCCCCATAGGGGAGAAATGTGGATATCCCAGCCGTAACTTTGTAAATCCAGGTATCCAATTCAACCCCAAAGAGCCATTCCCCAGAAAAGTGGAGGGATTCCACACTATGGTTGGATTCTGCATCCGCAATCCACTTACGCAACCACAAGGCCCTGCGCATCCACACTGCCACGGCAGAAGTCCTAGCATTAAAGTTCCCCATCTCCTTGACCAAATCACAGAGGACATGTGTAGTGTTCTGAATGTGTTTTAGGAGGGTCACCATAGTGACCAAAGGCATATCCCCCGAGAGGCTCCACTGAATTTGAGTGGCCTAGGAATGAATGGCATGGGTCATCCAGCATCCCGCAATGACCGGCCTTTGCGATACACCTGCTGCCATCTAAATATATTTGAGTGTAGTCTCTATTTTCCTATCCCCAGGATCCTTTAAGGCAGGGGTGGCCAGACTTTTGGAGTTGGCAATCTACTTTGAAAGCTGAAAAGCTTTCATGATCTACCTAGGTGGGACAAAAGTGTGCACCACAGATGCATAGCCAAAAAGGGGGCAAGGCATAACAAAAAGGACGTGTGACCTTCTCGCTGAACAGGGTGTAGGACTGTCTCACCTGAAATCACAAATTGGCCGCCCACAAGTAAAAACCTCAAACACATTGGCCCCCACACAGTAGTAGAAACACATTGGCCCCCACACAGTAGTAAAAACACATTGGCCCCCACACAGGAGTAAAAACACACTGACCCCAACACAGGAGTAAAAACATACTGACCCCACACAGGAGTAAAAACACATTGGCTCCCCACATAGGAGTAAAAATACATTGGCCCCCACACAGTAGTAAAAACACATTGGCCCCCACACAGTAGTAAACACACATTGGCCCCCACACAGTAGTAAAAATACATTGCCCTCACACAGTAGTAAAAATACATTGCCCCCACACAGTAGTAAAATTGCCCCACACAAGTAAAAAAAAATTGTCTCCTACAAAAAAATAAAACATTATTTAAATTGTCTCAAACCCCGCTCCTCCTACCTTCCCCATATAACACTTCAATAACACCACCAAACACTACCTACCAAGCAAGTAGCCTGGCAGAACAGCAGCTCTCTATGACAGCACGCCATGACAGGCAGGCCAGGCAGTCGAAGGAAGAGAAGCAGCGGCGGTAAGCTCCTCATAGCGTGTGGGTGACATCATGACGTCACCGGCGCACTGCACTACTGGGAGCCGGTTACGTTTAGTTAAGTTGGTCGCGATCTACCGGCAGGTGCTCCGCGAGCTACCGGTAGATCGCGATCTACCTTTTGGCCACCCCTGCTATAAGGTAAAATAGCCTGGGGCAGGCAGCACCACCTTTTTGGACAGTTGAGAGACTGATACATCAACCCCTGGGAGTTCCTCACAAAATTTCCTACCTTCAGGAGCAAATGGGAAAGTGCGCAACATTTTTTTGGACACTTGGAATTTTTTGTCTTGATTTTTCCAGGCCAGCTTGAATAGGTCATCTAACTCTGCAGAATCAGGGAAAGTGACATTGGGCTTTTTTGTACAAAGAAAAACGACTGCTGTGACGCAGTGTCCTCTATAGAGAGCTTTAACATGTCCCTAATGGCCAGAATTAGGGGTTCAATAACCTTAGCAGAATCAGAATCCCCACTAACAGGGTCTAAGTCCTCCCCATCCTCCTGTACATCCTCATCTGTATCAGAGAGTAGTGCAGGTAAACCATGCTTTTGTAGTCCTGCACGAGAGGAGGGTGGCTGTGCCACATCTGCCCTAGCAGCTAAGTCTGCAACAGCTTGTTGTAGTAGCTTAGTTTTCTGTACATTAGCAGTGAGCTGGGATGACATATCTGACATCATAGTTTTAAGAGACCCTAGCCAGTGGGACTCTGTACCCTCTCCCCCAGCCCCTTCACTGATTTGTGAAGATTGGCTGCATTGTTCACAAGAAACAGAATCATATGATACTGGAGAGAATCTAGTGTGACATACACTGCACAGCTTGTGTTTACCCATGTTTCACAGTAAGCACAATAACATACACATACACACAGACAGTTATATTGCAAGCCTACCCTACTGTATGTGAGAGGAGACACACAGAGAGAAGGACACCAGCACACCCTTAGCTGTATAGCCCCAGTGAGGCGGTCAGCAAACTATATCACAGTAAACACTAACAAATTCTGTCCTGTAGGCATAGAGGGGAGGAGCCAGCACAGCCAGTTGAAGAAATTTAAAGTGCACTGGCTCCTTTGAACCCCGTCTATACCCATCGTACTAGATTTCCCAATATCACTTTTGGATGCTAGAGAAAAATCTATTTTTGAAACAAACATACACAGAAAGTAGAAAAATTTCAAAAATGAAAATCTGATAAAACACACTCCCTTCTTTAAAAATGGGTGGTCATCATCCTTAGTTCAGGATCAAAACCTAGAAACAAAAAAAGACAATGTGCCAAATAGTGCAGTATGTGACTGAAAATGTGTGTAATCCTTACATACTAGTTCTTTTTTATTATTTATATATATATATATATATATATATATATATATATATGTACCAGGAGATTGAGCTGCACTCACAGACTTGTGACAAGGAATAAATCCCCGGCGAAGACAAAGAGTCAGACAACCAGGGTGCTGTTCCAACGTTTCATGTCTATTTAATAAAAATGTCGTAAATTTGATAAAATGTCGTAAATAGACATGAAACGTTGGAACAGCACCCTGGTTGTCTGACTCTTTGTCTTCGCCGGGGATTTACTCCTTGTCACAAGTCTGTGAGTGCAGCTCAATCTCCTGGTACATGCAAATTCCATTTAGAACTGCACCACAGCAGCTGGATAATATATTTGGAGTGCCGGACATCCTTTTAGTCTATATATATATATATGCCTCCATAGTACAACAGACAGAACAGGAGAGCACACAAAGAAGCTAACTCAGCAATCGTTGTGGCTGCATCTTTTGGCAGTCGCGCATCTTTAGTGTTAGATTCCGCTATAAAGCCCTTCGCTTGTGTACAAGTGTGCATCCATCCAAATGTGCAAGGACTGAAATGCGAACTTTCAGCATCTATAGACACAGGGCCTGATTCAGACCTGGTCACTGCTGTTCGTTTTCGCATGCATATGCACCGCAATGCACACGGATGTCGGACAACAACGGTAATCGTCGGTCAGCTACACGATGGTGTGAAAATTTAATTTGCATGGGCGTTCGCAAGGTGATTGACAGGAAGAGACCGTTTGTGAGTGGTAATTGACTGTTTACTGGGAGTGTCAGGAAAAACACAGACATTACCAAGCGTTTTCAGGGAGGGTATCTGACGTCAGCTTCGGAGCCTCTTCTCATCGCACTGTAGGAGTAAGTCCTGGGCTGCGCAGAGATTGCACACAGTTGATTTTTGCAGCTTGGTGCACACATGCGATCGCACACTTGCAGGGCGCATTTACACTCCCCCTGAGGCGGCGACTGTCTGAGCGCGGGACAACAAAGTTAGCAGCCCAGCGATCAGGTCTTAATCACCTCCACAGTTCTTAGACACCACCATCGGTCACACCATGGAAACATAGAATGTGAAAGCAGATAAGAACCACTAGGCCCATCTAGTCTGCCCATGCACATACACAGACTTACACACTACGGTTAATTTTTCTTTCTTTTTGTCGGGAGCCAATTAATGTACCAGTATATTTTGTATTTTGGTAGGAAACCGGGGTACCTGGAGGAAACCAAGGCAAGTACGGGGAAAATATACAAACTCCACACAGTCAGGGCCATGGTGGGAATCGAACCCATGACCTCAGTGCTGTGAGGCAGTAATGCTAACCATTACACCATCCCTAATTACACCTGCCCTATGGAAGTTGCAAACTTAATGTCCTGTTATCGTGCATTAACACATGGAATCTGGGATTCGGTATCCAGACTCATTTGTTACCGCAGCTCTGGGGGCCGCTGATCGGGGATTATGTTATAGGTGCCCCAATAAGTGCCAGGTATTGGGGTTAACTGAATAGCAACAGGCGAAGCAATTAGCTACAGTAAACTACTGCAGATAATTGAATACCAGCCATAGGGGGGAATTCAAATGTTTGAAAAGTCGGTTGGGTGTCTGTTTTTTCCTGTCTATTAAATAGGAAAAAACAGACACCCAATTGACTTTTCAAACATTTGAATTCCGCCCATAGTCTACGTTTCGGTCCCCTAAGGACCTTTGTCAAGACCTCAGAGCTTGTTATTCAGAGAAAACAAACTCTCTTACCTGTGCAAGTAGATCTATAAATGCTACTGGGGCACCCTGATTGCCTCCACATACAGACATCACCGGAAATTATGTAATCAGTGTATCTCCTACATTAGCAAACTCCATCTAGCCTCAGAACCTATTCATAATAATAATAGTAATATTTATTGGATTCAAGATATCCAGCTAGTTTGCTGGCTCTTCAGATTACCTAACAACATAGATAACAAATCTGCATGCTGTTATGATTCCAGCACTCTGGTCAGAGGAGATCTGATGGCAAGGACCAGAGCACTGGAACGGAATGCTGGGGAAGGGAGCAGGACAGAAAAATAGCCCCTGGCGCCCTAACTCTGCTGTCTCACCCGTGTTGTCAGAAATCCCCTGCGAGACTATGGTTTCTTGAGCCCTTGGCAGCCGCGTTTGAAGGGCGGATTATGTCTGCCCAACTTTGATGCCCCCCGGTCTTAATGAGAGACAAAGGGAAACCCGAGACAGGGTGATAACAAGAGGCCCTCTAACTAAACAACCAGGCCAGGGGCTAAGCAAACTCAAAACTATAATATGTGCGGAGAAACCGCCAGGGAAAAGGACAACCAAAATATCCACTTGTCCAATTCTCCTACCCGGCACCGCCGAGTACCAGAGAGGACTTGTGGAAGCGGAACCCTCCGCAAATGCTCCAAACACAAAATATAAAAGGTAAAGCGGCTGAGCCGCAACACACGGCAGAGCCGCAACTCACGAACACCACTGGATATAAAACGGTGATCAGTCAGGACTCCAGGGAACCAAACGACCTCTTGGGATGAGATGACAACTCCCGAATACCGGACTTCTGAGGACTGGAATAACCGGATACAGCAGGACTGGAAACAGACTCTCAGCAAACAAAGGCAGCATGCAGGAAGCTATTACCGGCGTCTGTGAGAAGCCCTGGGAGTGTATTTAACAAGGAGTCCTCCAATCAGCTGCTAAAGGCTGATTAGAATAAATGCCGTGCAGCTGCCTTGCTGCACGGCCAGAGAGCAGGTGAATATCTTAATTTCCTAAAGCCTAGCAACGGGGAACGCGGTCCGCCAGTGGCGTCCCCGTTGCTAGGGTCCGTGCGGCTCAGCGCGCCCGGCGTCTAGCGTTGCTAGGGAGCCGGCGGCTGTACGTGCACGGCGTCTCTAGTTGCTAGGCGCCGGGCCGCGCAGACAAGCGGACCCCGGCGCCTAACAGTACCCCCCCCTTGAGGAGGGGTCAAGGAACCCCTAAAGCCAGGTTTCTGAGGAAATTCCCGAAAAAATGCCCTCTTGAGCCTCGGGGCATGAAGATCCTTATCCAGGACCCAAGACCTTTCCTCCGGACCATAGCCTTTCCAGTGAACTAGAAAATACAGTCGGCCCCGGGACAATTTGGAACCGAGAACCTTCTCTACCAAGAACTCCTGTTGTCCCTGTACATCCACTGGAGATCTACCCTGAGAGATCTTCCGAGGAAATCTACTGGAAGAAACGTATTGTTTCAACAGGGAACAATGAAACGTATTTCCAATCCTGAGAGATCTTGGTAAACGTAACCGAAAGGCAACTGGGTTGACTCTTTTAATAATAAGAAATGGCCCAATAAATTTGGGTCCCAGTCTAGCCGAGGATTGTCGAAGCCTGATGTTGCGAGTCGACAACCACGCCCTATCTCCCACCTTAAAAGTGCAAGGACGTCGGAGCCTGTCAGAAAATTTCTTCTCTCAAAAGGCCGCTTTTCTGAGAGCAAGGTGCACCTTTTTCCAAATGGCTCTGAGATGGGAGGTTAAGGTTAGCGAGGAGACTGAGGAATGATAAAAAAAAGAATTAGCTCTGGGGTGAAAACCAAAAACTGAAAAGAATGGAGACTCTTTAGTGGAGGAATGACAAGAATTATTGTAAGCAAATTCAGCCAACGGAAGAAACTCGGACCAATCATTCTGGAGTTTGCCTGAATACAAGCGCAAATATTGTTTCAATGATTGGTTAACTCGTTCGGTTTGCCCGTTGGATTGTAGGTGGTAACCGGATGTTAACGACAATTTCATCTTCAATGAGGCACAAAAACATTTCCAGAATTGTGCGATGAATTGTGGACCCCGATCAGAAACAATATCAGTAGGCAACCCATGAAGCCTGAATACATGGCGGAGAAACAAAACTGCCAACCCTTGGGCAGAAGGCAATCGGGGAAGAGCAATAAAATGAGCCATTTTACTAAAACGGTCCACTACCACCCATATGACTCGGAATCCGGCTGAAAGGGGAAGGTCAACCACAAAATCCATGGAAATATGAGACTACGGCCTGAGAGGAACATTTAAGGGCATAAGTTGCCCGATGGGCAAGGAACGGGGAACCTTATGCTGTGCACAAACCTGACATGAATAAACAAATTCCTTGACGTCTTTAGAAAGACCAGGCCACCATACTGAGCGAGAGACTAACTCCAATGTCTTAGAGACTCCTGGATGCCCTGAAACTTTGTTATCATGGAATTCCATTAAAACAGTAGCTCTCAAAAACTCAGGGACGTAAAGACGACCAGCAGGAGTAATTCTAGGAGCTTGGTGTTGAAGCTGTTTTAACTGGGTAAATAAATCTTGTGTGAGGCCCGCCCAGATGACCGAAGATGGAAGTATGGGGGTAACAGGATTGTTATTGTGAACCGGAAGAAAGCTACGTGACAGGGCATCAGCCTTAGTATTCTTGGAACCAGGCCTGAAAGTGATTATAAATTTGAAACGCGTAAAAAATAATGCCCAACGTGCCTGCCGGGCATTAAGCCGCTTAGCCGATTCAATGTATTGCAGGTTCTTATGGTCAGTCAATACCGAAATAGTATGTTTTGCTCCCTCCAGCCAATGCCTCCACTCCTCGAAAGCCCACTTTACCGCCAGTAACTCCCGATTACCAACGTCATAGTTGGATTCAGCGGAGGAGAATTTCCTGGACATAAAGGCACAAGGATGTAACTCCAGAGACTCCGGATCCTTTTGAGAAAGGATAGCCCCCACTCCAACCTCCGAGGCATCAACCTCCACCACAAAGGGCAATTCCGGATTAGGATGTCTGAGGACTGAAGCCGAGACAAAGGCTTGTTTCAAGGCCCGGAAGGACAACTCAGCTTCACGCGACCAGTTGGTAGGATCCGCTCCTTTCTTTGTCAGAGCTACAATGGGAGCAACCAGGTCAGAAAAAGAATGAATGAACCTCCTATAATAATTCGCAAACCCTAAAAAGCGCTGAATTGCTTTTAAATTGGTGGGTTGCGCCCAACTAAGGATGGCCTGGAGTTTCTTTGGTTCCATGGAAAATCCCTGAGGGGAAATTATGTACCCTAAAAAAGATATTTCCGTGACATGAAACTCACACTTCTCCAGCTTGGCATATAAATGATTCTCGCGTAACTTTTGAAGAACCAGACGCACCTGGGTAACATGTTGTTCCATTGATTCAGAAAAAATCAGGATGTCGTCTATGTAAACGACCACGAATTTCCCTAGGAAGTCACGGAGCACATCGTTAATGAGGTCTTGAAAAACTGCCGGAGCATTGGACAGGCCGAACGGCATCACCAGGTATTCGTAGTGACCCGACTGAGTACTGAAGGCCGTTTTCCACTCATCTCCAGATTTAATTCGGATGAGGTTGTACGCTCCTCTAAGGTCAATTTTAGAAAAAAATCACAGCAGAACGTAACTGATCAAAGAGTACAGAAATCAACGGCAAAGGATAGGTGTTTTTAACTGAGATCTTATTCAGGGCTCTAAAATCAATGCAAGGTCTAAGCGAGCAATCCTTTTTCTCCACAAAGAAGAAGCCTGCACTTAAAGGAGATTTTGATGGTCTAATAAATCCTTTCTCAAGGCTCTCCTTTACATAATCATTCATAGCCGCAGTTTCTGGCCCGGATAATGCATATAATCTTCCCTTTGGCAATGCGGCACCAGGAATTAACTCAATAGCACAATCATAAGGCCGATGGGGAGGCAGAATGTCCGCATTGCCTTTGGAGAAAACATCAGCAAACTCCTGGTATTCCACCGGAATGAGTTCTGGAATGATAGCTGCTGCTCTGACTGGAAACGTGATACATTCCTTATCACAAAAAGTACTCCATTGTGAAATCTCCCCCGACCGCCAATCAATGGTGGGATTATGAAAGGCCAGCCAAGGGTGACCCAGAACAACTGGAACTGCTGGGCAATGTGTAAGAAAGAACTCGATTTTCTCGGAATGTAGAGCTCCTACTGTAAGTAGTACAGGGGGTGTATGGAGAGAAATAATCCCATTAGACAGCGGACTCCCATCTAAGCCATGCATGGTGACACACCTACCCAAAGGTAACTGAGGAATGCCTAAGGCCTTAGCCCAAGTTAAATCCATAAAGTTTCCTGCAGCTCCACTGTCAACAAAAGCCGACACCGAAGAACTGAGGCTGCCAAAGGAAACTTTAACTGGGACTAAAAGGGAGTTATTCGAGGAGATAAGCTGCAGACCTAGGTGAACCCCCTCACAATTCACCTGGTCAAAGCGTTTCCCGACTTGTTCGGACAATTACGAGCAAAATGTCCCTTACCCCCACAGTACAGACAAAGACCAGAATTTTGCCTTCTGGCTCTTTCTTCAGGAGACAGCCGGGAGAGACCCATCTGCATGGGCTCCTCTACGTCTTCAGGAATGGAATATACACACGGACTTGACCTTACAGGTGCTCCTTTTTCAGCCCTCCGCTCTCTGAGACGACGATCAATCTTAATAGAAAGCTCCATGAGTTTATCGAGAGTCTCAGGAGCGGGGTACTGAAGGAGACTGTCTTTTATAGACTCTGATAAGCCGAGGCGAAACTGACTGCGCAGGGCTGGGTCATTCCAGCCACAGTCGTTCGACCAATGGCGAAACTCCGTACAATAAACCTCCGCAGGATTTCTACCCTGTCTGAGAGCGCGCAACTGACTTTCAGCGGACGCCTCTCTATCAGGGTCATCATACAAGAGCCCTAAAGACTCAAAAAAAGCGTCAACTGACAACAATGCCGGATCCTCTGCTCTTAAACCAAATGCCCAGGTCTGAGGATCCCCCAGGAGCAAAGAAATAATAATCCCGACCCGCTGAGATTCAGTACCCGAGGAAGTCGGTCTTAAACGAAAATAAAGCTTACAGGATTCTTTAAAATTAAAAAACTCTTTTCTATCACCAGAAAAACGGTCAGGCAAATGCATCTTTGGTTCAGGGACTACCCTTGGGGAAGCTCGCAAAAGATTTTCCTGCGACTTCACCCGAAGAGAAAGATCCTGAACCATCTGAGTAAGTTCTTGAATCTGGCTGACTAAGAGCTGACCAGGATTTGGCCCTAAACCTGTTGGATTCATGAGGCCGATAAACTCTCACAAAACTGAATGAGAAAAAATTAAACCCCGTTTAATTTTAAGTTTTGGTATGGCCGGTAATAATGTTATGATTCCAGCAATCTGGTCAGAGGAGATCTTATGGCAAGGACCGGAGCACTGGAACGGAATGCTGGGGAAGGGAGCAGGACAGGAAAATAGCCCCTGGCGCCCTAACTCTGTTGTCTCACCCGTGTTGTCAGAAATCCCCTGCGAGACTATGGTTTCTTGAGCCCTTGGCAGCCGCGTTTGAAGGGCGGATTATGTCTGCCCAACTTCGATGCCCCCCGGTCTTAATGAGAGACAAAGGGAAACCCGAGACAGGGTGATAACAAGAGGCCCTCTAACTAAACAACCAGGCCAGGGGCTAAGCAAACTCAAAACTATAATATGTGCGGAGAAACCGCCAGGGAAAAGGACAACCAAAATATCCACTTGTCCAATTCTCCTACCCGGCACCGCCGAGTACCAGAGAGGACTTGTGGAAGCGGAACCCTCCGCAAATGCTCCAAACACAAAATATAAAAGGTAAAGCGGCTGAGCCGCAACACACGAACACCACTGGATATAAAACGGTGATCAGTCAGGACTCCAGGGAACCAAACGACCTCTTGGGATGAGATGACAACTCCCGAATACCGGACTTCTGAGGACTGGAATGACCGGATACAGCAGGACTGGAAACAGACTCTCAGCAAACAAAGGCAGCATGCAGTAAGCTATTACCGGCGTCTGTGAGAAGCCCTGGGAGTGTATTTAACAAGGAGTCCTACAATCAGCTGCTAAAGGCTGATTAGAATATATGCCGTGCAGCTGCCTTGCTGCACGGCCAGAGAGCAGGTGAATATCTTAATTTCCTAAAGCCTAGCAACGGGGAACGCGGTCCGCCAGTGGCGTCCCCGTTGCTAGGGTCCGTGCGGCTCAGCGCGCCCGGCGTCTAGCGTTGCTAGGGAGCCGGCGGCTGTACGCAGACGGCGTCTCTAGTTGCTAGGCGCCGGGCCGCGCAGACAAGCGGACCCCGGCGCCTAACACATGCGTTCCATTAGAGCAGAACGCATAATCGGAAGTCCGCGCACATCCGCTGCTACTGGAACTTTTGGTACTGCGCTCAATCCAGTTGAAATGCATGGCACTATGCTTTCAGAGCACTGTGTTTCCATGTTTCTGGCTTGCGTTCTACCCAAGTGGAACGCACAGCCCTCTGATAATTATAGGACCACCATATCGCCACCACAGGGCACGGTTTATACAAACACATTATATATATCTATCTATCTATATATATATATATATATATATATAGTCCCTCTATTGCTGAATGAGCAAGTAGCACGTAAGGATATATTGCCGCTGCTCGTGTAACACATGACTGGAAAAAGCACTAAGTGCTGCAGAGAACGAGCAGCGGCAATATATCCTGATGACGGGACTAGGTCTTGAAACGAGCCGTTGAGATTTTGTCATGCTGCACATTTAATCATTGTATGACTATGGAATTTGTCATGGATCATTAAAATCCTTTTTTCAGTAACCTGGAGTGACGTGCTACTTGCTCATTCAGCAATAGAGGGACTATACAAACACAGCATGGGCACCCAAGTCACTGGTTTTCTCTATACAAGGAGTGTTGGATGATTTAAAGATACATATATATATATATATATATATATGTACTGTGTATATATATATATATATATATATATTGTAGATTTATGGAATTTTATATAACGTATATTTATTATATCATATATTGATATAATGGTTTATGTATTTTATATCCGCAAATATATTATAATAGGCTTACAAATAGGTGGGCTTATAACAAAAGGGGTGATGTTAGTACTGGTCCAATCACACAATATGTTATGCGTGGACGTTCCTATTCATATACCTGTGATTGGCTCAGATTTAAGGAGCTATATCTCTACTGTCCAGGAAATATTTCCAGACAAAGTTTAAATATACTTTACAGAGATACTGTATATAATCCTGGCTCATTAAATACGTAAGTTTTATACTTTATGACTACAAGTCAATTATCCCAACTTGCAGAGCCTTATATAATATATGCAGATTTCATCTATAACTTTAGTGATTCCGAAAATGAGTTCAAGACTTGGAATACCAGCTCTATTTTGTCTAGTACATTTATTATAAGTGATATAAAATACAAGATAAGATAACACAATTGTAATATGTCTTATAATTTATCTATGCTTCCTTAACCACGGTACATACATAAAACACAAACAGTTTTACAAACTTAAACAATTAATACACATACTGTACACTTGCAAGAATATGTGAGGGCATAAGTCATAGCTACCGTCTTAGGATCTTGTTCCCTCTGGACGTCGTTCCTTCCTTCTCTCCTTCTACCCCTCTAGCTCTCAGACCTGCCCCTTTTATCCCATATTTCCCAATCCAAACTTGTATATTCCTTTTTCTTCCCTTGTAACTGATAACTGCCAGACTCCAAAGTGTCATAAACCATGTCCAATTGTTCTGCCTCAAGGTGGCAAAACAGGACATTTAGTCTGAGGTCATAAATATTGTTACTTCCTCAAATCATCGAAGATCTTCCTTTGGGTATTTGAAGTGTAACTATATTTGTTTGTATCTGGTGTTAGCATCAACAATTGAAACTTCTTGGTACAGAAGAAGTTCAATAGATCTTGTGCTGTCATTGTTTCTGGCCTGCCGTATAACTGGACAAAAGCCAGATGGCTTACACATTACCTAAAGATATGCAGATCCTTGATTGTGGTCTTAACACTGCATCTAAACATTCCCCTGCACACACAAGCATATGTTTGCATATTATGGGCCCAAGCCAAGTGAACTATTCACTTTATCTACCATATTCTAATTATTTATTTGTTGTGAATCAAGCATACAGTATCCATATACCTCCATCTATATACATGTTACTAAATTCTCTAAATATATAACTAATATGTTCAAGCCTATTTCATACCTATTTCTTATGATAAACTGTATATACTCCTAACTGGTTAAAATCACATTGGGTCGTTAATCATAATTCCATTAAGAATATTTGCTCTACTGTTGGCACCTCCTAAGTTATATTTTGTTTATATGATTACATATATGGTAACAATATATAAATATATATATATATATATATGAAGTTGAAAACGATGGATAAGATCTGAGCGACCAATGGTGGCAGCAAATTAAAAGGACTGCTAATTTTCTTAAAAGAAGGGGGTTTATTAAGGAACAAATTTTTTTTTATATATATAAAAACATACAACTGGCCAGTCGGGGTTGCAACATCCACAGGAGCTAAATATTAGCACGATGGAACCCTAGGCACATATAAATGAAAAACATCAAAATTATTCTAGCAAGAAAACAATTTAAAATTTATGCGGAGCACGTAAAAAGTTTGAAAACAAGTTGGAAAGCATGGGGTTATTAAAAAATACAATTCAAATGTTAAAAAATCTAAAATCTAAAAACATGGAATTGATGAGGGATACATGAAAATTGGAATGCAATTAAAATAATGGAGATGATATGAGTAGCTTAACTGAGGATTCAGTAGTAGTATCAGGATTCCTCCAGTGCATTTCGTCTGGTCTGACTTCATCCCTTGATGAAGTCAGACCAGACGAAACGCGTTGGATGAATCCTGATACTACTACTGAATCCTCAGTTAAGCTACTCATATCCATCTCCATTATTTTAATTGCATTCCAATTTTCATGTATCCCTCATCAATTCCATGTTTTTAGATTTTAGATTTTTTAACATTTGAATTGTATTTTTTAATAACCCCATGCTTTCCAATTTGTTTTCAAACTTTTTACGTGCTCCGCATAAATTTTAAATTGTTTTCTTGCTAGAATAATTTTGATGTTTTTCATTTATATGTGCCTAGGGTTCCATCGTGCTAATATTTAGCACCTGTGGATGTTGCAACCCCGACTGGCCAGTTGTATGTTTTTATATATATAAAAAAAAAATTGTTCCTTAATAAACCCCCTTCTTTTAAGAAAATTAGCAGTCCTTTTAATTTGCTGCCACCATTGGTCGCTCAGATCTTATCCATCGTTTTCAACTTTTAATCTTTATCCTGCACTCGTACTAGTGCAGAACCCACTTAAGAGGTAGCGGATGCCCTTTATGTATTAGGGAGTGGCGTATAGTGACTGTATATTTGGGGGTTACTTAAGCTGACATACTGTGAAAAACTTGTGTCTACTGCATATTTTTGGCGCTGTTTGCTCACCCCATACACACACACATATATATATATATATATATATATAAAGAACAATTCAGAGGCCGCTAATGGAGTTAATATAAAACCATATGTTGGTTATGTGCTAAATTGATGTTAGAAAACTTTATTCACAATACCACACAGAAGAGCAATTATGCTCAGATATACAGTAAGTTTTACACAAAAGTATAAATTAATTCAGTTGAACAGGGCATATTGCTTTGCCGAATGATTGTTCAGGTGGTGCTAAATGGAAGATATGGATAACAGAAAGACACAGAACCAACACGCGTTTTGTCCCAAATTTCTTCTTCAGGGGTAAGTATCTAAATAATAAATACAATAACTAAGTACAACAGATATTGGTATTGACATATAAAGTTAGCAATAGTTATTAACAATGATCTGTAAACATGGATACATACCAATATTTATAGGCAAACGTGAGATACAGGAGTATATCACTAGAAGTGCTGGTTTGAAGCAATCTGAAAACTAACATATGACATTTCATTAATCTAATTAATTTAACGAAATATCCAGATGAGGAGAGCAGGTGTAACTAAGAGTACATACCAAACTGATTTTTCATATGGGGAATCAATACAGAATTAATTAAAATCGAATAAAAATCTTCAATCAATGAAGGTCCCTAACAGGAACTTTATATATTGTTACCAACGATTGTGTTGGACCTACAGAAAAAAGGGGGAAGAGGGACCAATAGAAGGGTCAAAAAATACAAAGCTTAAAAATACATATTATTGGAGACTATTGTAAAATGGTTATACATACCAAAAAAGGCGTGTGAACAAAAGGTACACTATAGAACAATTACTGGTTCCAATAGATGATAGATTGGATTCGCTGAACCAGCACCATAGATAATCTGTGGATGTTTATATATATATATATTTAGCTTCCTTATATATATATTAGTATGAAATATCCACATGTATAAAGTAATAGGGTAATATAGTGCTCATTACCATTGGGAATATATTATTTCCCATATTGTAAACCCTTATTCGAGGAACCAGAGCTTTGCTCCAGATATATTAATAATAAAATGATGTATAAACAAATATAATGGATAAATCACAATACATACTTATAAAGTGTAACTGCGGGTCATCCTAATAGGTAAACAATCTATGTAGCATATGATCGGCCTAGTTATAGATTACCCAGGAGTACTTAACAAACAATATTTGCAAAAAAAAAGGGGATTACAACTAACCCACACTAATTCAAGCAATTTTAAAATGCTTTATATTATAACAACAATTTTGAAAAAAATGTATTTATTTTTTCCTCCAGTGATACAGAATATCATATAATTCTAAACATAAATATACAAAAAGTACAGATATAATATCTTATTTGGGAGCAATAAACAGATAATACTCACAGGAGCCTGATGTGTGTCTGCCAAAGTTCAAATAGTGAATGGATGTGAGTGTGAAAGTGAAGGGTATATATACCACAAAAAAATTACCTCACTTCCTGTCTGTCTTTTAATTAGTATGAGAGTGTGATATAAAACACTGCTCAAAAAAATAAAGGGAACACTAAAATAACACATCCTAGATCTTAATGAATGAAATATTCTTATTAAATACTTTGTTCTTTACATAATTGAATGTGCTGACAACAAAATCACACAAAAATTATCAATGGAAATCAAATTTATTAACCCATGGAGGTCTGAATTTGGAGTCACACTCAAAATTAAAGTGGAAAAACACACTACAGGCTGATCCAACTTTGATGTAATGTCCTTAAGACAAGTCAAAATGAGGCTCAGTAGTGTGTGTGGCCTCCACGTGCCTGTATGACCTCCCTACAACTCCTGGGCATGCTCCTGATGAGGTGGCGGATGGTCTCCTGAGGGATCTCCTCCCAGACCTGGACTAAAGCATCCGCCAACTCCTGGACAGTCTGTGGTGCAACGTGGCATTGGTGGATGGAGCGAGACATGATGTCCCAGATGTGCTCAATTGGATTCAGGTCTGGGGAATGGGCGGGCCAGTCCATAGCATCAATGCCTTCATCTTGCAGGAACTGCTGACACACTCCAACCACATGAGGTCTAGCATTGTCTTGCATTAGGAGGAACCCAGGGCCAACCGCACCAGCATATGGTCTCACAAGGGGTCTGAGGATCTCATCTCGGTACCTAATGGCAGTCAGGCTACCTCTGGCGAGCACATGGAGGGCTGTGTGGCCCCCCAGAGAAATGCCATCCCACACCATTACTGACCCACTGCCAAACCGGTCATGCTGGAGGATGTTGCAGGCAGCAGAACATTCTCCTTGGCGTCTCCAGACTCTGTCACGTCTGTCACATGTGCTCAGTGAGAACCAGCTTTCATCTGTGAAGAGCACAGGGCGCCAGTGGCAAATTTGCCAATCTTGGTGTTCTCTGGCAAATGCCAAACGTCCTGCATGGTGTTGGGCTGTAAGCACAACCCCCACCTGTGGACGTCGGGCCCTCATACCACCCTCATGGTGTCTGTTTCTGATCGTTTGAGTAGACACATGCACATTTGTGGCTTGCTGGAAGTCATTTTGCAGGGCTCTGGCAGTGCTCCTCCTGTTCCTCCTTGTACAAAGGTGAAGGTATCAGTCCTGCTGCTGGGTTGATGCCCTCCGATGGCCTCCTCCACATCTCCTGATGTACTGGCCTGTCTCCTGGTAGCGCCTCCATTCTCTGGACACTACGCTGACAGACACAGCAAACCTTCTTGCCACAGCTCGCATTGATGTGCCATCCTGGATGAGCTGCACTACCTGAGCCACTTGTGTGGGTTGTAGACTCCGTCTCATGCTACCACTAGAGTGAAAGCACCACCAGCTTTCAAAAGTGACCAAAACATCAGCCAGAAAGCATAGGAGCTGAGAAGTGGTCTGTGGTCACCCCCTGCAGAACAACTCCTTTATTGGGGATGTCTTGCTAATTGCCTATAGTTTCCACCTGTTGTCTACTCCATTTGCACAACAGCATGTGAAATTGATTGTCAATCAGTGTTGCTTCCTAAATGGACAGTTTGATTTCACAGAAGTGTGACTGACTTGGAGTTACATTGTGTTGTTTAAGTGTTCCCTTTATTTTTTTTGAGCAGTGTATATACAAATAAACTCACATGTGGTGGTAAAAACTATAATTTTATTACTTGACCAGTACTTATAATACATAACAATATTAAATATGTAACTAAATAGTCATAAAAACCACGGTAGAGCGGCAAACCGATATGCGTACCACCTGTGGTCTACATAACTTCCTATATGCGTTACACTGCCGGGTGACGTACTTCCGGCCTCGGACATAAAGGGAAGAGAGAAAACCCTCCTAAGTGCGTTCCGAGGAAGCAAGAAACATTTCTGGATTGGGGAATTTACAAAACGTGTCAGTGGACTAAAGGGGAGAAACGACAGCCACCGCCGTGGGACGCATAACATCGATGCATGCGCTCCTCCGGCAGTGGCTGATGCACTTCCGGTAACGGACTACCTGGGGAGTGTCAGTGGAGAGAGTGCACTAGGTATTGCCGTGGAACGCATCCTATCTTTGTATGCGTTCTACCGGCGGGTGCTAACTTCTGCTAATTAAATAATAGAAAATGAGATGATGTTGTTTAAGTCGCTATGGAGTGATAACTAACTATATATTGCTAAATTTGAGTGAGACATCTACATGGGAATAACTAATTAATACATAATGCCGTGGAATGCATCCTATCTTTGTACTCGTTCCACCAGCGGGTGCTAACTTCTGCTAATTAAATAATGGAAAATGGGATGATGTTTGAGTGACTATGGAGTAATAACTAATTATATATTGCTAAATGTGAGTGAGACATCTGCATATGAATAAATAATTAATACATAATAAGAGTATGTGGTGCTTTGCAGTGCTTGTGATTAAAACTATGGGTGTCTACCTAATGCATATAGCACTACAAAGCTTACAAGTGAAAGTTAATAAATTCCTAAAAATAAAATAAATTGAAACTTGTTCTCATGGAGTTAAAACTGAAATAAATACAAGATTCTAGTTTAACTTTCATGTTCAGTGCTCCCATATCTACAAAAAAAATTGCAGCAATATAACATAATCATAGGTTTCACCTTATAAAACAACTATGTGTCATGAGAGTCAAGGCCTAATAGTTTGAAGTACTCTCTCTCATTTTCCTTACATTAAGGACAAATAGAAAAATCCCCTACATAAGTATAGTTTTTAGGTATAGTAACAAAATCATAAGGAATGACTAATATATTACCCAAATAAACAAATAGTTATATCCTGCGCTCTCCTTCTATGGGTACCGGTTGTGGCAGCAAAATATATTGTTGAATGGTACTTGAATATATAGCTAACCTTAATAGAAAGATGGGAAAGGAACGCCCAAAACAGGGATGAGGAATGAAAGAGGGAACCATTAGTTCTAAATGAAAGAGGTTATGTCTATACCCTCATTTAGACCATGGGGAGTCATAGAGTTTAGTGTATATATCCAAAAGCTTTCTTTTCTTGCATATAAGATGGTTCTTTCTATTAAACTGCGTGAAGAAAGGTCTGGTTTGCCAGTCCTTCTTAACTTTAGGCTTGGATACCAATAAGTCTTCCCTAACCCTGGATGTTGCTCGAAGTCTAGCATCATTGACCAATTCATGTTCATATCCTCTTTATATAAACCAATCATAAAGTAACTGGGATTGTGCCCAGTAATCATTCTCATTACTACAGTTTCTTCTTACTCTGAGAAATTGTGAAAAAGGTATACCCCTTTTCCAGACAGGATGGTGACAACTGGAAAAGAGGATGTAGCTGTTAGCATCAACGATTTTGAAATGTGTTTTTGTCTGAATAGTTTTGCCCAGGATTCCACTCAATTCCAAATCTAAATATTCCATCCTCTGTGGATCTTGTTTGTAGGTGAAGTGCAGGTTTCTATCATTCAGGTTGATGTAAGAAATTAATTCAGTCAATACTTCTAGTTCTCCCCTCCAGATGATGATAATGTCATCAATGTATCTTTGGTACATTATGATATTTTTCTCATACCTAGAGCCATATATGAAATCTTCTTCCCACACGTTCATAAACAGGTTGGTGTAGGAAGGGGCACATTTAGTTCCCATGGCCGTACCCTGGGTTTGTAGAAAAAACTCACTTCTGTATTTAAAAAAGTTGTGTTCAAGTATAAATTGAATACAGTTAAGGACAAATTCTGTTTCAATCTGTTTAGACTCAGGGTGACTTTCTAAAGTGGTCCTAATGGCTTCTATTCCTTTAGAGTGAGGATTTGACGAATATAATGCCTGTACATCGATGGTAATCCATACCATTTCTGTAGACCAGACAAAATCCATGAGTTTTAGAAGAATGGCTGTTGAGTCTTTTAGGTATGACATACTCCTTTGGACATGGGGTTGTAATTTAAAGTTCACAAACTATTTTTATGTAGGGGATTTTTCTATTTGTCCTTACTGTAAGGAAAATGAGAGAGTACTTCAAACTAGTAGGCCTGTACTCTCATGACACATATTTGTTTTATAAGGTGAAACCTATGTTTATGTTATATTGCTGCATTTCTTTTTGTAAATATGGGAGCACTGAACATGAAAGTTAAACTAATATTTTGTATTTATTTCAGTTTTAACTCCATGAGAACAAGTTTCAATTTATTTTGTTTTAAAAAGCTATCCAAGGTTATAATACTTAAAATATCAACTTGGTTAATCCGGGGTTAACATGAGTTATAGTAGCTAACTAGTCATAAAACATTATTCAGCGGGTATGTAGATTCATCACAACTTAAAACAGGTTGAACACGATGGGCAATTTGCCTCTATTCAACCTCAATTACTATGTTACTATGTTACTATGTATGTTATTTTTAGGAATTTATTAACTTTCACCTGTAAGCATTATAGTGCTATATGCCTTAGGTAGACATCCATATTTTTAATCACAAGCACTGCAAAGCACCACATACTCTTATTATGTATTAATTATTTATTCATATGCAGATGTCTCACTCACATTTAGCAATATATAATTAGTTATTACTCCATAGTCACTCAAACAACATTTATTTATTTATTAACAGTTTCTTATATAGCGCAGCATATTCCGTTGCGCTTTACAATTAGAACAACAGTAATAGAACAAAACTGGGTATAAACAGACAGACATAGAGGTAAGAAGGCCCTGCTCGCAGGCTTACAATCTATAACATCATCCCATTTTCTATTATTTAATTAGCGGAAGTTAGCATCTGCCGGTGGAACGCAAACAAAGATAGGATGCGTTCCATGGCATTATGTATTAATTATTTATTTACATGTAGATGTCTCACTCACATTTAGCAATATATAATTAGTTATTACTCCATAGCCACTTAAACAACATCATCTCATTTTCTATTATTTAATTAGCGGACGTTAGCACCCGCCGGTAGAACGCATACAAAGATAGGATGCATTCCACGGCAATACCTAGTGCACTCTCTCCACTGACACTCCCCAGGAAGTCCATTACCGGAAGTGCGTCAGCCACCGCCGGTGGAGCGCATGCATCAATGTTATGCGTCCCACGGTGGGGGCTGTCGTTTCTCCCCTGTAGTCCACTGACAAGTTTTGTAAATTCCCCAATCCAGAAATATTTCTTCCTTCCTCGGAACGCACTTAGGAGGGTTTTCGCTCTTCCTTATGTGTCCGAGGCTGGAAGTACGTCACCCGGCAGTGGAACGCATATAGGAAGTTATGTAGACCACAGGTGGAATGTATATCGGTTTGGCGCTCTACCGTGGTTTTATGACTATTTAGTTACATATTTAATATTGTTATGTATTATAAGTACTGGACAAGTAATAAAATTATAGTTTTTACCACCACATGTGAGTTTATTCGTATATATTATATCACACTCTCATACTAATTAAAAGACAGACAGGAAGTGAGGTAATTTTTTTGTGGTATATATACCCTTCACTTTCACACTCACATCCATTCACTATTTGAACTTTGGCAGACACACATCAGGCTCCTGTGAGTATTATCTGTTTATTGCTCCCATATAAGATATTATATCTGTACTTTTGGTATATTTATGTTTAGAATTATATGACATTCTGTATCACTGGAGAATTATTATTATTTTTCAAAATTAGTTAGTTGTAATCCCCTTTTTTTGCAATTGTTGTCTGTTAAGTACTCCTGGGTAATCTATAACTAGGCCGATCATATGCTACATGGATTGTTTACCTATTAGGATGACTCACAGTTACACTTTATAAGTATGTATTGTGATTTATCCATTGTATTTTTTTATACATAATTTTATTATTAATTTATCTGGAGCAAAGCCCTGGTTCCTCGAATAAGGGTTTACAATATGGGAAATAATATATTCACAATGGTAATGAGCACTATATTACCCTATTACTTTATACATGTGGATATTTCATACTAATATATGTAAGGAAGCTAAATAAATATATATAAACCTCCACAGATTATCTATGGTGCTGGTTCAGCGAATCCAGTCTATCATCTATTGGAACCAGTAATTGTTCTATAGTGTTCCCTTTGTTCACACGGCTTTTTTGGTATGTACTGTATAACCATTTTACAATAGTCTCCAATAATATGTATTTTTAAGCTTTGTATTTTTTGACCCTTTTAATGGTCCCTCTTCCCCCTTTTTTCTGTAGGTCCAACACAATCGTTGGTAACCATATATAAAGTTCCTGTTAGGGACCTTCATTGATTGAAGATTTTTATTCGATTTTAATTAATTCTGTATTGATTCCCCATATGGAAAATCAATTTGGTATGTACTCTTACCTACACCTGCTCTCCTCATCTGGATATTTCGTTAAATTAATTAGATTAATGAAATGTCATATGTTAGTTTTCAGATTGCTTCAAACCAGCACTTCTAGTGATATACTCCTGTATATCATGTTTGCCTATAAATATTGGTATGTATCCATGTTTACAGATCATTGTTAATAACTATTACTATCTTTATATGTCAATACCAATATCTGTTGTACTTAGTTATTGTATTTATTATTTAGATACTTACCCCTGAAAAAGTCCTTCGGGACAAAATGCATTGGGTTCTGTGTCTTTCTGTTATTCATATCTTCCATTTAGCACCACCTGAAAAATCATTCGGCAAAAGCAATCTGCCCTGTTCAACTGGATTAATTTATACTTTTGTGTAAAACTTACTGTATATCTGAGCATAATTGCTCTTCTGTGTGGTATTGTGAATACATTTTATTTATATATATTTGATGGTTTTTATGTTACACAAAGACTTTTATGCTAGTAGTGCACAAGTGCTATACAGTTTTCTAACATCAATTTAGCACATAACCAACATATGGTTTTACATTAACTACATAAGCGCCCTCTGAATTGTTCTTTGTATCCTATTTTTGAGTCCTGACTAGCGAGGGGCCCTTCTAGAAGTGCTGCTGTCCATTTGTTCTAGTGCAATTGGGTAAATTTTGTTTTATATATATATATATATATATATATATATATTATATGTATATATTGTATATATATATATATATATACATACATATAATATATATACTGTGTATATATATATATATATATATGTATTAAGCTCAGCACCTAAATTATCATGTTTTTACCAGCAGTGCTGGAGTCAGCAGGGCTACACCTCACCTCAGGAGTATCTTTATGGAGCAGCCTACTCAGAGGCTGTCACTGTGCAGCAGCTGCTGCTTTCTTCAGATCACATGCAGTGGTGCCGGGGCGGCACTCTACGATGTCACACATCCTGACATCACTATGTACAGTATGCGGCGCAAGGAGCCGGGGGAGCCAATGCAGGTGAAGGCAGTGAAGCATGCCTTCAGTAGCACCACTGTAAGGGGACAGTAACAGTTTATGCCGCCGCTGCTGACAGAGAGGGTGAAGGGGGTTGCGACCGGGGGGGGGGGGGGGGGGACCTTGGACGGACTTTGACAGGCCACTGTAGCAGTAAAAAATGTTTCCTGTCTTCTACAGCAGCAGCACAGCAGATGCTGTGGGCCTATTTTGATGGGGGGCTTGGAGCTGTAGCTCCATCCGCCCCATTGTTAATCCGGCTCTGGTGTTTGGTATATTTGGCACTATTACTCTCTCCACATTTAGGAATGTTTTTGGGATTAACGTCATACACGTTACTGTCATCTTGCATGATTCTTGTACTATTGGATGTTTTTGCTGTTCATTTCATTTTATTTGTCACTGTTAAAATAGTGTTTGAAGCAACACCGTTCTCACTTATGGTTATCTACTGTACTTCTAGTGAGTAGATTGAGGCACTGTCATTGTATGCTTAGTTATTACTGCTTACTGGATGTTTTCCATTGTAATTAATGTAATTCAAGTTGACATATTCATATAGTTTTCATATGACTCCACTGCCATCTAGTGGTTAATTTCTATATTGTAATCCTGACTTTACATATCATATACTGTATTAGTGGGGTTTTTTTTATAGCTTTTGAACTCTCAGGTTAACAATTACCGTCTAATATTTTTAACATATACTCTGAATGAGCCTTATTTATGTATTATTTATCAGTTTTTTTCCAATAGAGTTGGGAGTGTACAATTACAGATTTTCTTTATTGTGCCATAGGATTAGCTGAGGTCTGACACACAGTGTAAATGTACATACAGCATTTTGATTTTCGGAATCTACTCCTTTACTGACTTTCTATATTATTCTTAGTTCATGCTTTTGCTCAATGCCTAATTGTTGCAGTCACTACTTAAACACCTTGGGTGAGTCTATATTGAGTTATTTTACTGGGGTATGGAAAAGTACTTCTGTAAATCCACCCCCCATGAGACGTACACCAGGGCTTCATAATAACAAGATGGGTAAGATTAGACAGCCAGTAGAGAGACTTATGCCTCCATCGCCATCCCACAGTGATAATGCGGATATTGGCTCAGAAGGGGCACGATCTCGTAGAACAAGATCACAAGATCACCTGATTGTTTTAGAAGCAGCTCAAGATATACCTAATATACTGATTCCCCTTATAGATAAAAAAAACTGGACTATCCTCCTTTGATGTTGCACTGCCAAAACTGATTCTAACACTTCTAGGTTGACAGCCTTGGAGCAGTGTGTTAGTGATGTAGAGATAGAGAACCAGTTTCAAAGTGTACAACTGTCAATTCACATACTGATAGTGTGCAGTCACTTTTGGCAAAGATTAAAGATTTGAAAAATCGTCACAGAAGAAGTAATCTCAGAGTCATAGGAATACTGGAGCAAGTACATGGCCAATCCCTAGTTGATCTTGTTACTACAGCTATCCCAAATGCATTAAAATTGCCAGATGATGCCATATGTGGAAAGAGTACCTCAGAAAGGACCAGAAAGACCTTCTCCAATGTCTGGTCTCCACCGGTCATAGCCAAGTACTTGGATTTCCGTATAAAGGAGAGTCCTGGCGGCATATCATAAAATGTCAGGGCTAGTGGTGGATGAAACAAGGATACTAATATTCCAAGATTTTTCGGCTACAGTCATCTTTTTCAGAAAACACTGTAACATAATTTAGAATGACGATACAGTCACAATTATATACAGAATACAGGAATGCCACATATAATTGTGTTCAGCTGGAACTGCTTGTGTGACTTAGGGGGTAATTCCAAGTTGATCGCAGCAGGAATTTAGTTAGCAATTGGGCAAAACCATGTGCACTGCAGGGGAGGCAGATATAACATGTGCAGAGAGAGTTAGATTTGGGTGGGTTATTTTGTTTCTGTGCAGGGTAAATACTGGCTGCTTTATTTTTACACTGCAATTTAGATTGCAGATTGAACACACCACACCCAAATCTAACTCTCTCTGCACATGTTAAATCTGCCTCCCCTGCAGTGCACATGGTTTTGCCCAATTGCTAACTAAATTCCTGCTGCGATCAACTTGGAATTACCCCCTTTGTACATTCATTTGCATCTATTGTGGCATTAGCGTGAAAAAAAAAAAAAACAAGTACAGTACGTGGGGCATTTGGAAATTACACACAGAATATAGGCATGTTATATATCATTGGATATACTTGGTACATTTATATGCCTCTAACACACATTTCCTGGGGAAAATAGTGTAAAAATTACATTTACAGTACGTGGACCATTTTTACAGATCAAAGTTTTTTATTTTATTTTAGGTGTCAAAATGTATTGAAAAGTGTTAATTTATTGCAAATGTGCTTGAAAAGTGTACTTATAATTGATTTATAACATTTTCATAGCAAACCCTGCCTAGGGGCACAAGCAGCTTCTGCTGATTAAAATGACATGCGGCATGCCTATGTTCTGTGTGTGACTGCGGCTGTATCTGCATAGGAAATGCTACATTACAGTGTTTTCCTGGAAAAACTGTAATGTAGTATTTCAATACAGATACAGCCACAGTTGCACACAGAATATAGGCATGCCACATATCATTAAAATCAGCAGCAGCTGCTTGTGCCCCTTGCTACATAGTAATGCAAATAATATGCATTTTAATCAAAAAAAAGGAGTCCAACGTTAGCAGGGCATCTCCTGCTGCATGGCGTATTGAGGCAAGATGTATGAGGACATATCTGTATCCAAGCAGAGGCAGAGGTCACAGTGTTAGCGGCTGTGTGCCAGTGGGTTGGTTGTGCAGTAGTGTTCGGCATATGTGTAAGGGGTATTATGTGTGCCATGTGTATAAATGCATTAATAATGTGAAGCAAATGTGTAAGGGATGTTATGTGTGTCATTATGTGTATAAGGGCATTAATAATGTATGGCATATGTGTAAGGGACGTTATGTGAGTCATGTGAATAAGGGCATTAATAATGTACGGCATATGTGTAAGGGACATTATGTGTATAAGGGCATTAATAAAGGTTTGCATAATGTGTAAGGCTCTTTATGTTTATAAGGACATTAATAATGTGTGTCATAGTGTCATATATGTAAGGGGCATTACTGTGGTATTATGTGTATAAATTCATTACTAATATGCGGCATTATGTGTATAAGGTTCTATACTGTGTGGTGTAACATATAGAAAGGGCACTACTGTGTGGTCTAATGTGAATAAAGAGCAATATGGGGTGGTGTAATGTGAACAAGGAGCAATTGAGTGTGATGTAATGTGAATAAGGGGCACTATTTTGAGGAGTAACGTTTATAAGGTAAAGTGGTACCACTGTGTGATGTAATGTGAATTAGAGAGGACTGCTGTGGGTGAGAGGTGGTGATACTGGAAAAGGGGTGCTAGGTCAGAGGCAGAACTAGTGGCAGTTCTAGGGGGCACCAGCCAAAATCTTGCCTAGGGCATCATATTGGTTAGGGCCAGCTCTGGTTTTAGAGCTACAGTATTTTGTGTCTGACTTGCTATATCAGACTCCATTACATCAGCTGAGTTTTAGACCTAACATGGCCAAAACGTACAGTTTGGATCCGACTTTTTATCAGGCTCTCTACTCTGAAGCAGAAAGCATCCCAAAAAGCTGCTTTGCGGCCACTAATACATTAGCAAAATGCCCAATGTTTGCGGCAATAGGCACAAACATGGGACATTTTGCCATTCTCGGTTCCCATTACATCCCAGCCATAGTCTTCCTACCGGAGACACACTGGGCAGAGCAATTCTACATTATGGAATTGTGTAGCGGCTAATTATTGCAGGAAGGTCAGGAAGTGTTGCCATTATTTTTGATAAAAACGTGACTTATACCATATTAAACACTATAGCCAACCCAAATAGTAGATACCAAATCCTGGACGTGGAGTTATGGGGAGCAAAATACACTTTAGTCAATTTATATGCTCCCAATGTTGCATCTCAAGACTTTGTTGGACAATTGGTGAGAATCTTGTTGCAACACGTTCATTTCTCTTTTGTCAAGCGGGTGATTTCAACTCTGTTGAGAATCCCTCTATTGATAAAGAACCAGCTTTGCCATCTTCTGCACCAATTATATGAAGACAGATTCAGTTCCTTAAAATTGAGACTACTTAATCCCACTGATAAGACATTTACGTTCTATTTGTCTGTACAGTACATGGGTCTTGGTTCTGTATTGATGGATTTTTTCTTTCAGAAAGTTAGTTCCTTGGTTACTAGAATCTGAAATCTATAACATTGTGGTGTCTTCTCTCTATGGGGCCTATTTATTGACATTATTTTTACAAAAAACAATGTGAAAAAGGGTGTTTTCTCTTATGTCCTAGAGGATACTGGGGTTCCATTTAGTACCATGGGGTATAGATGGGTCCACTAGGAGCCACGGGCACTTTAAGAATTTGCAAGGGTGGGCTGGCTCCTCCCTCTATGCCCCTCCTACCAGACTCAGTTTAGAAAATGTGCCTGGAGGAGCCGGTCACGCTTATGGAAGCTCCTGAAGAGTTTTCTGCATTTATTTTATATGTTTGTTATTTTCAGGCAGGGCTGGATGGCACCAGCCTGCATGCTTCGTGGGACTCAGGGGAAAAAACGTCCCAACCTCTTAAAGGGTTAATGGTCCCGTTCCCCACTGACAGGACACTGAGCTGCTGAGGGAACTATTTGCAAGCCCCACCACGGCGAGCGTACATTCCCGCAGCACGCCGCCACTCCTAACAGAACCAAAAGAATGAAGAGTGGTGAGTACTAAGCCAGCGCCCCGGTTATCGGAGCGCCGGCCATTATGGCGGCATGAAGGTACGGAGACGCACGGCTTCTAACCGGGGCGGAATGCATCTCCAGACACAGTACACAGCTGCGTCTCAGTACACTGTACACAGTACCCACACTGGCAAAAACAGCCTTAAAATGGTTTTCTCTCCATTTTAAGCACCAGATTACCTCAGCCAGTATAAAAAAGCAGGAAGACCGAGTGCTATTGAAGAAGCACCATGAGAAAATCCAGCAGCTCACCAGCACCATTTTCCTTCTGCAGTGGACACAGACACTGACTGACAGGGACACGCAGCTCCTCTGGATAGACTCCAGATTACCTCAGCGGTACCAGGGAGTCATAGCAGGGGGAAAGCGATTGTTAGCGTACTAAGTCCCCTATCAGGGTACTTAGCCTGCGACCCGGCTAAGCTTGGCATTAGCGATAAGGGTGCTGTGGGGGCTGGCTCCAAATAACTCTGTGTCTTCCTGAAGGGTTTTTTGTGGGTAAATTGTGCTTAACCTTGTGTGTGTTTGTGTGTGTGTGTGTGTGTGTGTGTGTGTGTGTGTGTGTGTGTGTGTGTGCTGTCACATTTATATTATGTCAGGCAAAGAGTGTGTTTCTTGTACAGCGGAGTGTTCCTCTTCACCAGGGGGCTCACTACTGGGTACTCTGGGCAGTGCACCTACCCAGAATAGTGGGGCTGAACCAGACTGGGTTATTTTTTCCATTAAAGGAATGATCTCCAATATTTCTACGAAATTATCCCGCAATGAGAAAGAAATGCAATACTTGAGACAGACTGTGGATGAGTTTATGAATAAAGACTCAGTCCCCAAACCAACATCTCAATCCCCTCCCATTTGTCCGCAAAAACTATCTCTGGCCCATATCCTGCAGTCTGACTCTGACGAGTTAGATATGGAGGAGGGTGAGGTGGATTTGGAGGGGGGGGGGGGGATGCTACTCTGTCACAGGTAATAGAGGCTATTATAGAGGCTATTAGAGATGTTCTGCAAATTCCTGATAAGATTTCAGAGGAGTGTAAGGAATCTTATTTTAATGTAAAAAAGAAGTGCTCAGTTACTTTTCCTACGTCAAAGGAATTGAATACCCTGGGTTAATCCTGATAAGAAATTTCAAATCCCTAATACGTTGCTCTCATCTTTTCCTTTTCCTCTGTAGGATAGGAAAAAATGGAAAAATCCACCGATAGTGGATGCATCAGTCTCTAGGCTGTCACGCAAAATTGTATTGCCTGTCCCTGATGCAGCCTCCCTAAAAGACACGGCTGATCGTAAAATTGAGACTACACTCAAATCATTGTACACAGCTGCTGGGGTGACCCAAAGACCCACTATTGCATGTGCGTGGATGACAAAAGCCATTGCTAAATGGTCAGTTAACCTAATTGAGGGGTTACATTCCTTGTCTAGGGGGCATGTTGTCTTACTTCTGCAGCATATACAGGACTCTGCAAACTTTTTGGTGGAAACCATAAAAGAGATAGGCTTGCTTAACGCACACACCACCGCTATGGCAGTGTCAGCACGCAGGGGCTTATGGCTACACCTGTGGAATGCTGATGTGGACTTCAGGAAAGGTGTGGAAGGCTGACCATTCACAGAAGAGGCCTTGTTTGGAGATGAACTAGACAAATGGATCTCCAAGCTACTGTGGATAAGTCTACGTATCTTCCTTCCACAGCTCCCCCAGCTAGGAAAGCTTATTCAGCTTCCAGCTAGGAAAGCTTATTCAGCTTTATAGTCCTTTCGGACGGCCAAGTTTAAAGGCAAATTCAGAGGTGCTTCTACGGCCTCCAGAGGTGCAAGAGGTAAACTACACAAATCAGCAACTGCAGGTGCTCAGGTACAGATCTCAGGCTCTGCTTCCACAAAGCCTTTAGCATGATGGTTGACCACGATGCCTGGAGGGCTGTCAGGTGGGAGCCCGACTAAAATTCTTCGGTCACATCTGGTCAAGTTCGTGCCAGGATCCCTGGGTCATAGATCTTATTTCTCAGGGCTACAGACTGGAGTTCCAAGAGCTCCCACCTCACAGATTCTTCAAATCAGGCTTACCATTTTCACAAGAGACAAGTATAACTTTACAGCAGGCCATCCAAAAACTGGAAAAGACTCAAGTCATTGTTCCAGTTCCACCTCATCTGCACAGCAAGGGGTACTATTCCAACTTGTTTGTAGTACCGAAACCGGACGGTTCGGTACGACCGATTCTGAACCTCAAGTCCTTGAACCGGTTCTTAAGAGTGTTCAAGTTCAAGACGGAGTCTCTGAGATCGGTGATCTCAGGTCTGGAGGAAGGGGAATTCCTAGTGTCTCTGGATATCAAGGATGCGTACCTTCACATTCCGATCTGGCCACCTCATCAGGCTTATCTACGGTTTGCACTGCAGGACTGTCACTACCAGTACCAGGCCCTGCCATTTGGTCTCTCTAAGGCACCGAGGGTATTCATCAAAGTGATGGCAGAGATGATGTTTATGCTCTGCAAACAGGGAGTGAATATAATTCCGTACCTGGATGATCTTTTGATAAAGGCGCCGTCCATGGAGAGGTTGATGGACAGCATTGGTCTCTCAACAAAACTTCTTCAGGATCACGGGTGGATTCTGAACCTTCTGAAATTTCACCTAGAGCCAATACGGAGGCTTCCATTCCTGGGAATGATACTGGACACGGAGTCGCGTAAAGTGTTCCTTCTGTTGGAAAAGGCATTGGTAATCCAGTCGATGGTTCGGGATGTCCTGAAGCCAACCCGGATATCGGTGCATCTATGCATTCGCCTTCAGGGGGAAATGGTATGGAAGGTTTCACGCAAGACACTTCCAGCTCGATCTGTTGGACAAATGGTCCGGATCTCATCTTCACATGCACCAGAGGATCCGTCTGTTGCCAAAAGCCAGGATCTCCCTTTCTGTGGTGGCTACAGACTTCTCACCTCATCGGGGGTCGGAGGTTCGGAATTCAGAACTGGATCCTGTTAACTACGTACGCAAGCCTCAGAGGTTGGAAAGCAGTCACCCAGGGGGTGCAGTTTCAAGGAAGATGGTCAGGTCAGGAAGTCACCCTTCCAATCAACATTCTGGAATGCATGGTTATATACAACGCCCTTCTGCAGGCCTCATATCTTCTTCAGGATAGGGCCATTTAGGTCCAGTCGGACAATGTGACGGCAGTGACATACATAAACCGACAGTTTGGAACGAAAAGCAGAGCAGCAATGTCAGAGGCATCAAGAATTCTCCTCTCGGCAGAAAAAAATGCTGTGGCATTGTCAGCAGTCTTCATTCCGGGAGTAGACTACTGGGAAGCATACTTCCTCAGCAGACACAACCTGCACCCGTGGGAGTGGGGCATACTCCCAGAAGTGTTCAGGTGCTTGACACATTGATGGGGATATTCACAAATTGACATGATGGCCTCTCATCTAAACAAGAGGGTCAAGCGGTATTATTCCAGGTCGAGAGGCCCACAGGCAGTGGCGGTAGACAATCTGATGACTCCATGGGTCTATCAGATGGTGTATGTGTTTCCTCCACTTCCTTTGATCCCAAGAATTCTAAAAAGAATAAAAAGGGAAAAGGTTCAAGCAATACTCATTGCTACGGACTGACCAAGAAGGGTCTGGTACGCGGACCTTCTGGACATGCTCCTTGAAGATCTGTGGCCTCTACCTCTTTGCAAGGATCTTCTGCAACAGGGCCCGTTCGTCTATCAGGACTTACAGCGGATAAGTTTGACGGCATGGAAGTTGAATGGCTGATTCTAGCCAGAAGAGGGATCCCTAACAAAGTTATCCAGACTATGATCCAAGCCAGGAAGGAGGTAACGTCTAAACATTATCACCGTATTTGGAAGAAATACGTCTCTTGGTGTGAGAGCAAAAATAATTCTGCTATGAAATTTCGTCTGGGATATTCCTGCTTTTTCTGCAGGCAGGTGTGGATGTGGGCCTATGTCTGGGCTCCATAAAAGTACAGATTTCGGCCTTGTCCATTTTCTTTCAAAAACAATTAGCTTCTCTCCCTGAGGTCCAGACGTTCTTGAAAGGTCTTCTGCACATCCAACCTCCCTTTGTGCCTCCCACGGCACCTTGGGATCTCAATTTGGTGCTGCAGTTCCTCCAACCAGACTGGTTGGAACCGTTACAGGAGGTGGACGTAAAATATCTTACGTGGAAGACTGTCACACTGTTGGCCTTGGCTTCAGCAAGACACGTGTCAGAGCTGGTGGCTTTGTCTCACAGAAGCCCCTATTTAATTTTCCATGAGGACAGAGCTGAGCTCAGAACTCATCAGCAATTTCTTCCTAAAGTGGTGTCCGCGTTTCACATGAACCAACCTATTGTGGTTCCGGTCGTCGCTGACACATCTGCTACTTCAAAGTCTTTGGATGTTGTGAGGGCTTTCGAAGGTATACATAAAGAGGACAGCTCGTCTCAGGAAATCCAACTCGCTGTTCGTTCTCTATGATCCCAATAAAATTGGGTGCCCTGCTTCAAAGTAGACAATTGCACATTGGATCAGGCTCACTATCCAGCATCCTTATTCCATGGCAGGTTTGCCGGTTCCAAAATCTGTTCAGGCCCACTCTACTAGGTCGGTGGGCTCTTCCTGGGTGGCTGCCCGGGGTGTCTCGGCTTTACAGCTCTGCCATGCAGCTACTTGGTCTGGTTCTAACACTTTTTCTAAGTTTTACAAGTTCGATACTTTTGCCTCTGAGGACCTTCAGTTTGGTTAATCAGTTCTACAGGAACCTCAGCATTCTCCCACCCGGTTTGGGAGTTTTGGTATATCCCCAGTACCCTCTAGGATGTAAGAAAATATAGGATTTTAATTACCTACCAGTAAATCCTTTTCTCGTAGTCTTTAGAGGATATTGGGCGCCCGCCCGGTGCTTCATTCTTCTTGCACTGTTACTTGGTTAAGTATTGTTGGTTCAGCTGTTACTGTTCCTGTTTAAAGTTGGGTTAGCATAGCTTTCCTCTGGTTTGTGTGTGCTAGTTCGGAATCTCACCACTATCCTTTATATCCTTCTCTCAAAGTATGTCCATCTCCTCGGGCACTGTTTCCTAGACTGAGTCTGGTAGGAGGGGCATAGAGGGAGGAGCCAGCCCACACTATCAAATTCTTAAAGTGCCCGTGGCTCCTAGTGGACCCGTCTATACCCCATGGTACTAAAAAGAACCCCAGTATCCTCTACGGACTACGAGAAAAGGATTTACCGGAATGTAATTAAAATTCTATTTTCACACCTTGTTCACATTATATTAGTATCACTCAAATGTATTAAAGGGCTTTTAGAGAAGTTTTTGTGAAAAACTTGTAATTTTTTTTGTAACCCACCTCATATTTCCCATACTGATAATTAGAGATGAGCAGGTTCGGTTCTCCGAGATCCGACCCCCCCCCCCCCCCCCCCCCCCCGAACTTCACCTATTTTACACGGTTCCGAGGCAGCCCTGGATCTTCCCGCCTTGCTCGGTTAACCCGAATGCGGCCGAACGTATCATCCCGCTGTCGGATTCTCGCGAGATTCGTATTCTATATAAAGAGCCGCGCATCGCCGCCATTTTCACTCGTGCATTGGAGATTGAACGGAGAGGATGTGGCTGCGTTCTCTCCCTGAAAAGCTCCATATCTGTGCTCAGTGTGCTGCAAATATCTGTGCTCAGTGTGCTGCATTGTGGGGACTGGGGACCACCCGTATATAATCTTAGTAGTACAGTACAGTAGGCCATTGCTGTATCTTGCAGCTTTGTGTCAAGTATACTATCTCTGTGCTGCATTATTGTGAGCAGCATATAGTAGGACAGTGCAGCATTTTGGTGACCAGCAGTATACATATAGTACAGTACAGTAGGCCATTGCTGTATCTTGCAGCTCTGTGTCACTTCTAGTATCCTGATCAGTGCTCAATATCTGCTGCATTGTTGTGACCAGTATGTATACTGTACTGTGCGATGTGTGTTATACACCTGGTGATTTTATACATCCTGTAATCTGTACTGAGCAATGCGTGAGATACACCTGGGGATTATACACCCTCTATACTGTACTGTGCAACGTTTGTGATACACCTGGTGATTATACACCCTGTATACTGTACTGAGTGATGTGTGAGATACACCTTGGGATTATACACCCTATATACTGTACTGTGTGATGTGTGTTACACACCTGGTGATTATACATCCTGTAATCTGTACTGAGCGATGTGTGAGATACACCTGGGGATTATACACCCTATATACTGTACTGTGTGATGTGTGAGATACACCTAGGGATTATACACCCTATATTATTATTATTATTATTATTATTATTATTATCCTTTATTTATATGGCGCCACAAGGGTTCCGCAGTGCCCAATTACAGAGTACATAAATAATCAAACAGGAAAACAGCAACTTACAGTTGCTGACAGTATAGGACAAGTACAGGGTAAATAAACATAGTTACATCAGCAGATGACACTGGAATAAGTATCAGGTGGCAGAAGACTGCTGGATGTGGTACAGTTGAAGATTATTAAAGTAAGACAAAGGATAAGCACATGAGGGAAGAGGGCCCTGCTCATGAGAGCTTACAATCAAAAGGGGAGGGGTAGACAGACATGGGTGACACAGATGGGGTACATAGAGAACATGGAACAGAGGGTTAGGATGAGATTTGGCTGGGTTTGGTGAAGAAGTGGACCCCCAGAAGGCACAAGTCAATACTTAACATTGCAACATTTTACTGGGCTATGCAGGAGAAAATTAAAAACAGGGGGAAAAAAAAAAGAATCAATAACTTCTACCGCTTTCAAAAAGGTCAATGGAAGCTGAAATAATGGACAACTACCTCATGGAAGCCAGATACAGTATACCAAACAGTACTTAGCAGAGTTAGGAATGAGTGCTTATGAAATACAGTAACATTTTGTCATAATATTTCAGAAACTGCATGGCTGGTCTCTTGCACTCTTTTGCTCTAATACACCACCTGCTTTAGGAGTTATATTCAAAAACATTATGTCTCCATAATTCCAAAAACGTCAGTCTTCTTGGAAAGTGGTTTGTTCCTTTGTAAGGGAAAGAGAACAAAATGTTCTCAAACAACAGTTTCTCAATTTCTTTTTCCTCTGGGAAGGGATTGTGGATTCGCAGGAATATCTGAGCATTTCTGTAATTAGAAAGCAGCGACTTTCTACAAATGTTTACGAATAATTCCAGTGATTTTGTCATTTTCTTCCAGTGATTTGGACCAATAATACCATTGATTAGAACGAATAATTCCAGTGATTTTGTCATTTTCTTCCAGTGATTTGGACCAATAATACCATTGATTAGAACAAATAATTACTGTGATATTGAGGTGTTTGTGTCGCTTAGCTTAGCCGTCCAGCGACCACAGTGCACCTCTTTTTCTCTTTTCTTTGCATCATGTGCTGTTTGGGGCCAATTTTTTTAAGTGCCATCCTGTCTGACACTGCAGTGCCACTCCTAGATGGGCCAGGTGTTTGTGCCGCCCTCTTGGGTCGCTTAGCTTAGTCAACCAGCGACCTCGGTGCAAATTTTAGGACTAAAAATAGTATTGGGAGGTGTGAGGTGTTCAGAATAGACTGGAAATGAGTGGAAATTGTGGTTATTGAGGTTAATAATACTATAGGATCAAAATTACCCCCAAATTCTATGATTTAAGCTGTTTTTGAGGGGTTTTTTTTAATAAAAAAACACCCGAATCCGACATAAAATTTTCAGGGAGGTTTTACCAAAACGCGTCCGAATCCAAAACACAGCCGCGGAACCGAATCCAAAACCAAAACACAAAACCCGAAAAATTTCCGGTGCACATCTCGGCATGTGGGTAGTTGCGACAGGGGGAGGGATCCCGGCAGTAGCGATGGGCTGTGGTGCATGCATAGCAGGATATCGGGGTATTTTTTATGAAAAATACCCCAATGATGCTCCGTAGAAGCATCGCGGGGACAGAGCTTTCTCACAAGCTCTGTCCCCGCATGCTATAATTGATACATACATGTGATGCACTCAATTATCGCATTGCAAGTTTGGCCGATATTATCACACTACATCTGCATCATCAGATGCGGATGGTGGTAAATAGGCCCCTATATGTCTTTAATACTCGCGCATCATATCTGTGGTACAGGTCAGTGACAATTCCCAGCTTATTTGTACAAGAAGGATACATTTAGAGACTTTCTGCTCACACATTGGGTGAGTTATCAAGACAATAATATAGTAGTGAGTTTGTTGCCCTGAATGGGCTAGGTGTTTATTATTTTGTTCCTCATTTTATGCTGTCAGCAAAGCACTATTTCATTAAATGACCTGAAAAACTGTGTATGGGCTTTTATTTAGCACCTAAACACTGCACCAAAACAACATTCTACCAAGCTAATTACTAGTGATGAGCGGGTTCGGATCCTTGGGATCCGAACCCCCCCGAACTTCACCCTTTTTTGCATGGGTCTGAGCAGACTCGGATCCTCCCTCCTTGCTCGGTTAACCCGAGCGCTCCCGAACGTCATCATCCCGCGGTCAGATTCTCGCGAGATTCGTATTCTATATAAGGAGCCGCGCGTCGCCGCCATTTTTCACTCGTGCATTGGAGATGATCGTGAGAGGACGTGGCTGGCGTCCTCTCAGTTTCTATGTTTAGTGGGCTGCAAATATCTGTGCTCAGTGTGCTGCAAATATCTGTGCTCAGTGTGCTGCAAATATCTGTGCTCAGTGTGCTGCAAGGGCAAATATCTACGTTCTCTGCCTGAAAAACGCTCCATATCTGTGCTCAGTGTGCTGCAAATATCTGTGCTCAGTGTGCTAATTGCTTTATTGTGGGACTGGGGACCAGCAGTATTATACAGTAGGAGGACAGTGCAGAGTTTTGCTGACCAGTGACCACCAGTATTATACGTTCTCTGCCTGAAAAACGCTCCATATCTGTGCTGCATTGTAGTATATAGTAGGAGGACAGTGCAGAATTTTGCTGACCACCAGTATAACTAACTATATATATAGCAGTACGGTACAGTAGTCCACTGCTCTACCTCTGTGTCATCAAGTATACTATCCCATCCATACCTGTGGTGCATTTCAGTTTTGCACAGTTTGCTGACCACCAGTATATATAATATATAGCAGTACGGTACAGAAGGCCACTGCTCTACCTACCTCTGTGTCGTCAAGTATACTATCCATCCATACCTGTGGTGCATTTCAGTTTTGCACAGTTTGCTGACCACCAGTATATATAATATATAGCAGTACGGTACAGTAGGCCACTGCTCTACCTACCTCTGTGTCGTCAAGTATACTATCCATCCATACCTGTGGTGCATTTCAGTTTTGCACAGTTTGCTGACCACCAGTATATATAATATATAGCAGTACGGTACAGTAGGCCACTGCTCTATCTACCTCTGTGTCTTCACGTATACAATCCATCCATGCCTGTGATGCATTTCAGTTTTGCACAGTTTGCTGACCACCAGTATATATAATATATAGCAGTACGGTACAGTAGGCCACTGCTCTGCCTACCTCTGTGTCGTCAAGTATACTATCCATCCATACCTGTGGTGCATTTCAGTTTTGCACAGTTTGCTGACCACCAGTATATATAATATATAGCAGTACGGTACAGTAGGCCACTGCTCTACCTACCTCTGTGTCGTCAAGTATACTATCCATCCATACCTGTGGTGCATTTCAGTTTTTGTGCGCAGTATATATAGTAGTAGGCCATTGCTATTGATAAATATATTACTGGCATATAATTCCACACATTAAAAAATGGAGAACAAAAATGTGGAGGGTAAAATAGGGAAAGATCAAGATCCACTTCCACCTCATGCTGAAGCTGCTGCCACTAGTCATGGCCGAGATGATGAAATGCCATCAACGTCGTCTGCCAAGGCCGATGCCCAATGTCATAGTAGAGAGCATGTAAAATCCAAAAAAACAAAAGTTCAGTAAAATGACCCTAAAATCAAAATTAAAAAGGAGAAGCGTAAACTTGCCAATATGCCATTTACGACACGGAGTGGCAAGGAATGGCTGAGGCCCTCTCCTATGTTCCTCATGACTAGTGGATCAGCTTCACATGAGGATGGAAGCACTCATCCTCCTGCTAGAAAACTTAAAAGACTTAAGATGGCAAAAGCACAGCAAAGAACTGTGCGTTCTTCTAAATCACAAATCCCCAAGGAGAGTCCAATTGTGTCGGTTGTGATGCCTGACCTTCCCAACACTGGAC
The DNA here is from genome assembly GCF_028390025.1 of Pseudophryne corroboree. Lineage (NCBI taxonomy): Eukaryota > Metazoa > Chordata > Amphibia > Anura > Myobatrachidae > Pseudophryne > Pseudophryne corroboree. The sequence goes on along the minus strand of NC_086455.1, from coordinate 136,993,777 downwards.
GGGAAGAGGTGGCGCCTTCCACCATTTGCACGCCCCCTGCAAGTGCTGGAAGGAGCACCCGCAGTCCAGTTCCGGATAGTCAAATTGAAGATGTCACTGTTGAAGTACACCAGGATGAGGATATGGGTGTTGCTGGCGATGGGGAGGAAATTGACAAGGAGGATTCTGATGGTGAGGAGGTTTGTTTAAGTCATGCACCCGTGGAGACACCTGTTGTCCGTGGGACGAATATGGCCATTGACATGCCTGGTCAAAATGCAAAAAAAATCACCTCTTTGGTGTGGAATTATTTCAACAGAAATGCAGACAACTGGTGTCAAGCCGTGTGTTGCCTTTGTCAAGCTGTAATAAGTAGGGGTAAGGATGTTAACCACCTAGGAACATCCTCCCTTATACGTCACCAGGAGCGCATTCATCAGAAGTCATTGACAAGTTCAAAAACTTTGGGTGACAGCGGAAGCAGTCCACTGCCAACTAAATCCATTCCTCTTGTAACCAAGTTCCTGCAAACCACACCACCAACTCCCTCAGTGTCAATTTCCTCCATAGACAGGAAAGCCAATAGTCCTGCAGGCCATGTCACTGTCAAGTCTGATGAGTCCTCTCCTGCCTGGGATTCCTCTGATGCATCCAAATGACAATGACGGCCGTAAATGAGCCAAAAAAAAAAACGACTGGCATCAACATCGGAAAACACGACAACCATAAAGTCGACTGCTTCGTAACTTTGCGTATATGGGGGGTAATTCCAAGTTGATCGCAGCAGGAAATTTTTTAGCAGTTGGGCAAAACCATGTGCACTGCAGGGGGAGCAGATATAACATTTGCAGAGAGAGTTAGATTTGGGTGGGTTATTTTGTTTCTGTGCAGGGTAAATACTGGCTGCTTTATTTTTACACTGCAAATTAGATTGCAGATTGAACTCACCACACCCAAATCTCTCTCTCTCTCTGCACGTTATATCTGCCTCCCCTGCAGTGCACATGGTTTTGCCCAACTGCTAACAAAGTTCCTGCTGCGATCAACTCAGAATTACCCCCATGGATTCAAAAAGTTGCATGAAAATGCACCCGATACAAAACGAGTTTAAACACTACACAAACCGACTCAAACACGAATATTAGTAAATATTGGCCTAGGAGTGGCACTGCAGTGTCAGACAGGATGGCACTTCCAAAAAATAGTCCCCAAACAGCATATGATGCAAAGAAAAAAAGAGGCGCAATGAGGTAGCTGTGTGACTAAGCTAAGCGACCCAAGTAGCCGACACAAACACCTTGCCCATCTAGGAATGACACTGCAGTGTCAGACAGGATGGCACTTCCAAAAAATAGTCCCCAAACAGCGCATGATGCAAAGAAAAAAAGAGGCGCAATGAGGTAGCTGTGTGACTAAGCTAAGCGACCCAAGTGGCTGACACAAACACCTGGCCCATCTAGGAGTGGCACTGCAGTGTCAGACAGGTTGGCACTTCCAAAAAATAGTCCCCAAATAGCGCATGATGCAAAGAAAAAAAGAGGCGCAATGAGGTAGCTGTGTGACTAAGCTAAGCGACCCAAGTAGCGGACACAAACACCTGGCCCATATAGGAGTGGCACTGCAGTGTCAGACAGGATGGCACTTCCAAAAAATAGTCCCCAAACAGCACATGATGCAAAGAAAAAAAGAGGCGCAATGAGGTAGCTGTGTGGCTAAGCTAAGCGACCCAAGTGGCTGACACAAACACCTGGCCCATCTAGGAGTGGCACTGCAGTGTCAGACAGGTTGGCACTTCCAAAAAATAGTCCCCAAATAGCACATGATGCAAAGAAAAAAAGAGGCGCACCAAGGTCGCTGTGTGACTAAGCTAAGCGACCCAAGTGGCCGACACAAACACCTGGCCCATCTAGGAGTGGCACTGCAGTGTCAGACAGGATGGCACTTACAAAAATAGTCCCCAAACAGCACATGATGCAAAGAAAAATGAAAGAAAAAAGAGGTGCAAGATGGAATTGTCCTTGGGCTCTCCCATCCTCCCTTATGTTGTATAAACAGGACATGCACACTTTAACAAACCCATCATTTCAGCGACTGGGTCTGCCACACAACTGTGACTGAAATGACTGGTTGGTTGGGGTTTGGGCCCCCACCAAAAAAGAAGCAATCAATCTCTCCTTGCACAAACTGGCTCTACAGAGACAAGATGTCCACCTCATCCTCATCGTCCGATTCCTCACCCCTTTCACTGTGTACATCCCCGTCCTCACAGATTATTAATTCGTCCCCACTGGAATCCACCATCTCAGGTCCCTGTGTACTTTCTGGAGGCAATTGCTGGTGAATGTCTCCATGGAGGAATTGATTATAATTCATTTTGATGAACATCATCTTCTCCACATTTTCTGGAAGTAACCTCGTATGCCGATTGCTGACAAGGTGAGCGGCTGCACTAAACACTCTTTCGGAGTACACACTGGAGGGGGGGCAATTTAGGTAAAATAAAGCCAGTTTGTGCAAGGGCCTCCAAATTGCCTCTTTTTCCTGCCAGTATACGTGACTACTTGGATGCTGTCACTCATATAATCCTCCACCATTCTTTCAATGGTGACAGAATCATATGCAGTGACAGCAGACGACATGTCAGTAATCGTTGGCAGGTCCTTCAGTCCGGACAAGATGTCAGCACTTGCTCCTGACTGCATCACCGCCAGTGGGTGGGCTCGGAATTCTTAGCCTTTTCCTCGCAGCCCCAGTTGCGGGAGAATGTGAAGGAGGAGCTGTTGACGGGTCACGTTCCGCTTGACTTGACCTCTGCAGACTTGTGTCTGCCGGAAAGAGAGATACAATGTAGGTTTTAAATCTAGGATCGAGCACGGTGGCCAAAATGTAGTGCTCTGATTTCAACAGATTGACCACCCGTGAATCCTGGTTAAGCGAATTAAGGGCTCCATCCACAAGTCCCACATGCCTAGCGGAATCGCTCTGTGTTAGCTCCTCCTTCAATGTCTCCAGCTTCTTCTGCAAAGGCCTGATGAGGGGAATGACCTGACTCAGGCTGGCAGTGTCTGAACTGACTTCACGTGTGGCAAGTTCAAAGGGTTGCAGAACCTTGCACAACGTTGAAATCATTCTCCACTGCGCTTGAGTCAGGTGCATTCCCCCTCCTTTGCCTATATCGTATGTAGCTGTATAGGCTTGAATGGCCTTTTGCTGCTCCTCCATCCTCTGAAGCATATAGAGGGTTGAATTCCACCTCGTTACCACCTCTTGCTTCAGATGATGGCAGGGCAGGTTCAGGAGTGTTTGGTGGTGCTCCAGTCTTCGGCACGCGGTGGCTGAATGCCGAAAGTTGTATTTGCTGTTTTTTTTCCTAAGTTAAACGCGGCAGGGTTTTTTTTTCCCGCGCCCGCATTTTCACTTTCAGTTTCGATTTTCATCCCCGTTCGTGATTGGTTGTGTTTCAGATGGTAGCAGTGTCTGTGTGCAACCATATAAATACGCCCCAAACCGTCCGCACCTTGTGGGTTTAGTTAGTGGTGAGGAGGAGGGAGGTTGTGCTGTGGAGGTAGGTGAATTTGTGGTTTGGTGAGGAGTGTTGGTAGCGATTTCTGAGTGTGGTATTGTGTTTGAAAGTCGTCTTGTCATTCTTGTTGTCTTGTATTTTGTGGTTTTGTCTCATTTTTAGTCCAAGTTATTTTTCTTTATAGTCCCTTGTCAGTGTGTGTGTGTGTGTGTGTGTGTGTGTGTGTGTGTGTGTGTGTGTGAGTTGTGTAGTGGTAGTGGAGGAGTGTGTTGTTTGTCTTTTTTTCCTGTGTTAACTGTTTAGACACACAATTATGTGTGACTCAGAAGTGGGTGAGGTGGAGGGTGTGAGTGAGGGGGAGGAGGTCGGTCAGGTGGAGGAGGTGAGTGTTAGTGAGGTTAGTGAGGTGGAGGAGGTGGGTGAGGTTGCTGCAGCAGCCTCAGGTGATAGTGACAGTCAGAGTGCTCCGCAGCCACGCACCACTACTAAGACTGGGCGGAATGTAAAGTTTAGTTTTGCTGAAAATGTGGCATTGGTGCGTGAGCTGATGAAGTATCAGAGGCAGCTATTTGGCCCTGAGTCCGCCAAGGTGCCAACATGGAGGAAGACAGTGTTGTGGGCGAAAGTTGTTGCTGCTGTCAATAGTGAGGGGGTGGTCAAGCGGACGGAGGACACGTGCCGCAAACGGTACTATGACATAAAGCGACGTGTCAAGTCCAAAATGGCCAAGGAGGCCAAGTCGGCTCAGAAACCCGGGTGTTGGGCAGCCCTATATTGCAAGTTATCTGGAGTATGAGGAGCCCATGCGGAGTGTAATCCCTCCAGAAGTTGTCTCTGCAACCCATGTCCGGGATTCAGATAGGCCCAGGAAGAATGGTGAGCATGTGTATTTGCATTTACATTCTATGGGTTTTTTTTTTAAATGTGTGTCATGTGACGTTGCATATTACTCCCATCTTCAAGTGTGTGTCAGCAAATACATTGTTTTGGTTAATGTTTTATACAATAGCCAATGTAACATCTTACTTTATTGTATGTCATGTGTTTTTCTGACAGATATTTTGCATGTGTAGTTTGGACTTGGTGTGTCTCTGAATTGTCCTGCAATAATGTTTTCCTTTTGGCCATTTTTTTATTTAAAATTGTGACTATGTTTTATATTTAAGTGATCCATGTGCAATGTTTTAAAAACAGTGGTTGTCATGTTAGAGGCTGGAGTACTGGAAAGTGGTTTGGAAACCACTTACATGTGTAGTGTCATTATTAGATAATGTTAATTATTTAATTAAATTAACACTATTTTTTTTTTGCTTGTATTTGTACCGTGACACCACACTGCAGTGTAATTTTTGTTACAAATTGCTACATTTTGTTTTGGCTCATATAGTGGTAATGTGTCTTTGGAGTGCCACATCACAGAGCAATTTATATATTGCATCTGTAATATTTATCCTTTCAATACAAAATGAAGATGTGTGTGTTTATTTTTTTATTTAACTTGTGGCCTATGTCAGTGTCCTGTACATGTTTTCCTGTGTTGATGTTGCCATAGTGCATATGTGTTTTGGTCAATGTTTTTATTTTTTTGTTTTTTATTTTTGTATTCACGGTCCTTATGTTTTTTATAAATAAAAACCAAGCATTTCTTCAAAAATAAATGTTTATAAGCATAATGGGTGGATGTATACACAATAGCATGATAAAAAAAATGTTTTTTCTTTTATACAGTGTTAGAAAAAAGCAGTACTACTCGTCGGCCAGTAACTCCTATCACATCTGATGATGATGCTGCGGAAGCAGGTAAAGTGTCTATTGTAGTATAGGGTATGCTTGTAAAGGAATGGCCATAACAAAATTGCCCTTTCATTAAAAGGTCCATCAAAAGAAGTATGGAGCAGCAGAAGTGGCACTTCTGAAAGACATCACCACAAAAAACCTGTGGCCGAAAAGAAAGCAAGGTCGTATGTCCCGGCCCAAACACAGCAGGCTACCCCGCCACGAAGATTATCGTCCGTATGTTCTGTCCCCCCACTCCAAATTTTGGACACACCTCCAAGACGTCATCCACACTCCCCTCATCTTGATTGTGAGTATCAAACTGAAAAAATGTGAAAAATTTCAGAACGTAATCAAAATATTTCATAACCGCATTAAGTCAAAACACATCAAAAATTTAAATACTTACCGCAGTAAGTAAAAGCTGAAATGTAATCCAAGCTAAATGTCCTTGTCCACATCCAGTAAAGATATGTATGTCCACTTGAGCCATACAGTATGACATTGTGTGTAAGATGCTGCAACAAAAAAGCATGTTGGTTTTATTGCAAAAAATAAGGTTGTTTTTCCACATTTCACATGTGTGTTTGAGGTAACATTGCAAAATACATATAAAAACATTACTATGTTTGTTTGAACAAAGCTATAAGTTAACACATTATGTATTCCAATGTGTTTTTATGGTGGAGTATGTGTGAGCTACAATAAAACTAAAGTGTTTGCTTTCACAATTAAGTAACCAGACACATTTGCCACAAACAGGCATATGTATGTATTTAAGCTATGAGTGATGATGTTGCTAGGCAGAATAGTTGTAAGCAACAGTGAATCACATGTGTTCCATGTGTAGTGATTTGTTTACATTTCTCAAACATATGTATAGCTAACGGAGATTTGTTTAACATTTGAGCTTCTAGTCCTCGGAACAGCATCCCTCCACAACAACAGCAACACAGTAGGAGACAAAGATCTTAGAAATGCAGCCATTAATGCAAGGAATGAGCCCCCCAGCACCTGTGAGTACACCACCACAGCAAAGCACACCACCACCACCACAACACAGCCCAACAACACCAGGAACACAAGGTCCTGATCAGGTGTTTTGGACCATTTGGGCTAGACAGCAGGCCACTAATGAAGATTGCCTGCGTAAGCAGACACAAATGTTTGCAAGCCTACCATCTCACCTCAGAAGAATATCAAGAAATCTGAGTAGACAAAATGAGCAAACAACCAGAATAGGCAATACCATGGAACTCATGCGTACAGACATTACACAGGTCATGGGCAACTTACAGCGCATAATGGAAGAACAGCACAGACAACAGCAAAGTTATATGAGCATTTTTCAAAACAATCAAAAGATTAATGAAAGTTTATTCCGAATAGTAGACAATCAAAATGCTGCTACACGTGAACTCAATGCCACCCTCACTAACCTGAATGAAACACTCAGATGCATGCACCAACAGCAAACAAGCAGCAGTTCTGGTACGACTACTCCAAATATCACGCCAGTCTCATCACCACCAAGACGCTCCACCAGAGCACGACAACATGACAGTGCTAAAGGCAAAGGGCAGGACAAGCAGCCACCAAAAAAAACGTGAAAAAAATACAAGTTAGACATTTGTGATAAGTAACTCAAAATAGTTAGTAAGTGTATTTTTGGCAAAAAATATATAACACTTAGCTCCTTGACACTTTTTTCAACATCATTAATTATAAGTGCTACAAACAAAAACAAATGGATGCACATTTATTCTTTACCATTTTGTTGGTATTGGAGGAGGGAAATGTTGATGGAGCCACACATACATGTTAGCAGGAAGTAAACTGACCACTTGATTTTTTTCTAATCATTACTCTTTCTAGATTCCAATCATTCTCTTTTCCTGCAGACACAATAATTGGCAGCCAGGCAGAATGTCTTTAGCAGGAAGTAAACTGACCACTTGATTTTTTTCTAATCATTACTCTTTCTAGATTCCAATCATTCTCTTTTCCTGCAGACACAATAATTGGCAGCCAGACAGAATGTCTTTGGCAGGAAGTAAACTGACCACTTGATTTTTTCTAATCATTACTCTTTCTAGATTCCAATCATTCTCTTTTCCTGCAGACACAATAATTGGCAGCCAGGCAGAATGTCTTTAGCAGGAAGTAAACTTTCCACTTGATTTTTTTCTAATCATTACTCTTTCTAGATTCCAATCATTCTATTTTCCTGCAGACAATCCATATTACAATGTTATTGATACATATTTTAGCTTTCTTCTCTACACAACATTACAAGAAGAACACAATTGAGTTGCATAAAAAGCTTGTAATATGTTGGCTTTGTTTTGTTTTAAAAACATTGTCAAAATGAAAGTCAGTATTGTTGGGACATGTTTGTGTGTGTTAAAAATTAGTAAGAATGTTTTTACACATGATGCTGAAACAAACAAATATGTACTTTTACATCAAAAATCAAAGAATGTGTATAATAATGTATATGTGTGGCAAACTGTGTATTTACTTACACATCATCAAGTTTACAGCATCAAACATTAGGAAATAAATTATTCCTGATTACAGTAAGTTTGTGTGTCTTAAATATGATGGTGCATCACACATAGGGACACATGTATTCCTCAAGGCTAACATATTATATGTTGAGGAGTGTTTTTTGGGAACACAGGTTCTCAAACTCGGCCCTCAGGAACCCACACAGTGCATGTTTTGCAGGTCTCCTCACAGAATCACAAGTGACATAATTAGCTCCACCTGTGAACCTTTTAACATATGTCTGTGAGTAATTCATACACCTGTGCTTCTACTGGGTTACGTGAAAAACATGCACTGTGTGTGGTCCTGAGGGCCGAGTTTGTGAACCTGTGCATTAGGACGTTACACACAATGATAAAGTGAAATACTAAATGGATTATGTGGGCTTGTAAGAAATTAGCACTGCAAGATTACGATCACTTATCCAGACTTAATGCATGCCACTCATAATCTGTTGTTTTGAGAATAAAAATACACACAATACACATGCGACATTTGTTTTTCATAAAGCGAGGGTATATTTGTATGTGTCAAGGAGACAGACACATTCTGAGTAATGGTTTTGGGAAAGAAAAAGGCAAAACATCTATTTATGATTACACAACAAATGAAATAAGCAAACCAAGCTTACCTTAGAAATAGCGATTGATGATCTCTTGCCTAACCTGCCTCCCTACATCTGTACTCCAAGTATCACCAGATGTCTCTAATTTCTCTGCTTGCTGGCTGCTTTCTTCCTCCTCCTCCTCCTCCTCCTCCTCCTCAACACGTGGCAGATGTTGTTGCAAACACATGTTATGAAGAAAGCAGCAGCAGAACACAATTTGAGTCACCTTGGAGGGACTATACAACAAAAGGCCACCAGACTTATCCAGACACCGAAACCTAGATTTCAGCACACCAAAACATCTTTCTATCACATTCTGCGTGGACTTATGTGCATGATTGTAATTGTGTTCAGCAGGGGTATCAGGTCGGGACAATGGAGTTAGAAGCCAAGAGAAACAGCCATATCCTCCATCACCTAAAAGACAGATATAGTAACGTGATTCATGTTAACATACAGCAACACATAAGTAACACACTGTGGGGCAGATGTATTAACCTGTAGAAGGCATAAGGAAGTGAAAAACCAGTGATATGTGCAAGGTAATAAAGGCAGCAGACAATCTGTTCCTAAATGTTCATTTACATATTGGAGCTGATTGGCTGGTGCATTTATCACCTTGCACAGATCACTGGTTTCTCACTTCCTTATGCCTTCTACAGGTTAATACATCTGCCCCTGTATTTGGACAAAGTATACGCAGGCCTACACATATCAAATTACATACCCAGCAGCCATCCATCTGGCATTTGTCTGTCCTCAAACTTATCAAAGAGGGATGACTGACTGAGGATGAAGTAGTCATGGCAGCCCCCAGGGTAACCAGCAACAACACTCATTATTTTGAGATTTGCATCACAGACCACCTGCACATTTGTGGAGTGTTCGAAATGGCGGTTTGTATATATGTGCTGCCTGCCCCTAGGTGGTCTCAGCTGAATGTGTGTGCAATCTATGGCTCCAAGCACATTGGGCATGCCAGCCAGCTCATAGAAATCTACCCTGACGGCATGCCACTGAGACTTCTGGGTAGGGAAGCAGATTGAGGCCTCGATGTGGGGCTGCAAAACAGCCAACACCTGTGTGTATATTTTAAAGAACAATAAACATGATATTTTAGGGCAGAACTGGCCACCGAGAAATTAAAACAAACACAAAACAGAAAAGGTAGTTAGGTATACATCACCTGTGTTAAGATTCTGGAAAATGAGGGCTGTGAGATTCCTATGACATCCCCAGACACAGCCTGAAAGCTGCCAGTAGCCAGAAAGTGCAACACAGCCAGGAGTTTGTGCAGGCCTGAGACAGAGCGAGAGCGTGCTGTCTCAGGGTCTAGGCCCAGTTTGACAAGGTCATACAGACGGAAAATGTTGTTACGATTTAGACGGAACATCTGTATGACCTTATCACAATGCGTTCAAGTTTAAACTAGAGATGAGCGATGAGAGATGAGCGCCTGAAATTTTTCGGGTTTTGTGTTTTGGTTTTGGGTTCGGTTCCGCGGCCGTGTTTTGGGTTCGAACGCGTTTTGGCAAAACCTCACCGAATTTTTTTTGTCGGATTCGGGTGTGTTTTGGATTCGGGTGTTTTTTTCAAAAAACACTAAAAAACAGCTTAAATCATAGAATTTGGGGGTCATTTTGATCCCAAAGTATTATTAACCTCAAAAACCATAATTTACACTCATTTTCAGTCTATTCTGAATACCTCACACCTCACAATATTATTTTTAGTCCTAAAATTTGCACCGAGGTCGCTGTGTGAGTAAGATAAGCGACCCTAGTGGCCGACACAAACACCGGGCCCATCTAGGAGTGGCACTGCAGTGTCACGCAGGATGTCCCTTCCAAAAAACCCTCCCCAAACAGCACATGACGCAAAGAAAAAAAGAGGCGCAATGAGGTAGCTGTGTGAGTAAGATTAGCGACCCTAGTGGCCGACACAAACACCGGGCCCATCTAGGAGTGGCACTGCACTGTCACGCAGGATGTCCCTTCCAAAAAACCCTCCCCAAACAGCACATGACGCAAAGAAAAAAAGAGGCGCAATGAGGTAGCTGACTGTGTGAGTAAGATTAGCGACCCTAGTGGCCGACACAAACACCGGGCCCATCTAGGAGTGGCACTGCAGTGTCACGCAGGATGTCCCTTCCAAAAAACCCTCCCCAATCAGCACATGATGCAAAGAAAAAGAAAAGAAAAAAGAGGTGCAAGATGGAATTGTCCTTGGGCCCTCCCACCCACCCTTATGTTGTATAAACAAAACAGGACATGCACACTTTAACCAACCCATCATTTCAGTGACAGGGTCTGCCACACGACTGTGACTGATATGACGGGTTGGTTTGGACCCCCCCCAAAAAAGAAGCAATTAATCTCTCCTTGCACAAACTGGCTCTACAGAGGCAAGATGTCCACCTCATCTTCACCCTCCGATATATCACCGTGTACATCCCCCTCCTCACAGATTATCAATTCGTCCCCACTGGAATCCACCATCTCAGCTCCCTGTGTACTTTGTGGAGGCAATTGCTGCTGGTCAATGTCTCCGCGGAGGAATTGATTATAATTCATTTTAATGAACATCATCTTCTCCACATTTTCTGGATGTAACCTCGTACGCCGATTGCTGACAAGGTGAGCGGCGGCACTAAACACTCTTTCGGAGTACACACTTGTGGGAGGGCAACTTAGGTAGAATAAAGCCAGTTTGTGCAAGGGCCTCCAAATTGCCTCTTTTTCCTGCCAGTATAAGTACGGACTGTGTGACGTGCCTACTTGGATGCGGTCACTCATATAATCCTCCACCATTCTATCAATGTTGAGAGAATCATATGCAGTGACAGTAGACGACATGTCCGTAATCGTTGTCAGGTCCTTCAGTCCGGACCAGATGTCAGCATCAGCAGTCGCTCCAGACTGCCCTGCATCACCACCAGCGGGTGGGCTCGGAATTCTGAGCCTTTTCCTCGCACCCCCAGTTGCGGGAGAATGTGAAGGAGGAGATGTTGACAGGTCGCGTTCCGCTTGACTTGACAATTTTGTCACCAGCAGGTCTTTCAACCCCAGCAGACCTGTGTCTGCCGGAAAGAGAGATCCAAGGTAGGCTTTAAATCTAGGATCGAGCACGGTGGCCAAAATGTAGTGCTCTGATTTCAACAGATTGACCACCCGTGAATCCTTGTTAAGCGAATTAAGGGCTGCATCCACAAGTCCCACATGCCTAGCGGAATCGCTCCCTTTTAGCTCCTTCTTCAATGCCTCCAGCTTCTTCTGCAAAAGCCTGATGAGGGGAATGACCTGACTCAGGCTGGCAGTGTCTGAACTGACTTCACGTGTGGCAAGTTCAAAGGGCATCAGAACCTTGCACAACGTTGAAATCATTCTCCACTGCACTTGAGACAGGTGCATTCCACCTACTATATCGTGCTCAATTGTATAGGCTTGAATGGCCTTTTGCTGCTCCTCCAACCTCTGAAGCATATAGAGGGTTGAATTCCACCTCGTTACCACTTCTTGCTTCAGATGATGGCAGGGCAGGTTCAGTAGTTTTTGGTGGTGCTCCAGTCTTCTGTACGTGGTGCCTGTACGCCGAAAGTGTCCCGCAATTTTTCTGGCCACCGACAGCATCTCTTGCACGCCCCTGTCGTTTTTTAAAAAATTCTGCACCACCAAATTCAAGGTATGTGCAAAACATGGGACGTGCTGGAATTTGCCCATATTTAATGCACACACAATATTGCCGGCGTTGTCCGATGCCACAAATCCACAGGAGAGTCCAATTGGGGTAAGCCATTCCGCGATGATCTTCCTCAGTTGCCGTAAGAGGTTTTCAGCTGTGTGCGTATTCTGGAAAGCGGTGATACAAAGCGTAGCCTGCCTAGGAAAGAGTTGGCGTTTGCGAGATGCTGCTACTGGTGCCGCCGCTGCTGTTCTTGCGGCGGGAGTCCATACATCTACCCAGTGGGCTGTCACAGTCATATAGTCCTGACCCTGCCCTGCTCCACTTGTCCACATGTCCGTGGTTAAGTGGACATTGGGTACAACTGCATTTTTTAGGACACTGGTGAGTCTTTTTCTGACGTCCGTGTACATTCTCGGTATCGCCTGCCTAGAGAAGTGGAACCTAGATGGTATTTGGTAACGGGGGCACACTGCCTCAATAAATTGTCTAGTTCCCTGTGAACTAACGGCGGATACCGGACGCACGTCTAACACCAACATAGTTGTCAAGGACTCAGTTATCCGCTTTGCAATAGGATGACTGCTGTGATATTTCATCTTCCTCGCAAAGGACTGTTGAACAGTCAATTGCTTACTGGAAGTAGTACAAGTGGGCTTACGACTTCCCCTCTGGGATGACCATCGACTCCCAGCGGCAACAACAGCAGCGCCAGCAGCAGTAGGCGTTACACACAAGGATGCATCGGAGGAATCCCAGGCAGGAGAGGACTCGTCAGAATTGCCAGTGACATGGCCTGCAGGACTATTGGCATTCCTGGGGAAGGAGGAAATTGACACTGAGGGAGTTGGTGGGGTGGTTTGCGTGAGCTTGGTTACAAGAGGAAGGGATTTACTGGTCAGTGGACTGCTTCCGCTGTCACCCAAAGTTTTTGAACTTGTCACTGACTTATTATGAATGCGCTGCAGGTGACGTATAAGGGAGGATGTTCCGAGGTGGTTAACGTCCTTACCCCTACTTATTACAGCTTGACAAAGGGAACACACGGCTTGACACCTGTTGTCCGCATTTCTGGTGAAATACCTCCACACCGAAGAGCTGATTTTTTTGGTATTTTCACCTGGCATGTCAACGGCCATATTCCTCCCACGGACAACAGGTGTCTCCCCGGGTGCCTGACTTAAACAAACCACCTCACCATCAGAATCCTCCTGGTCAATTTCCTCCCCAGCGCCAGCAACACCCATATCCTCCTCATCCTGGTGTACTTCAACACTGACATCTTCAATCTGACTATCAGGAACTGGACTGCGGGTGCTCCTTCCAGCACTTGCAGGGGGCGTGCAAATGGTGGAAGGCGCATGCTCTTCACGTCCAGTGTTGGGAAGGTCAGGCATCGCAACCGACACAATTGGACTCTCCTTGTGGATTTGGGATTTCAAAGAACGCACAGTTCTTTGCGGTGCTTTTGCCAGCTTGAGTCTTTTCAGTTTTCTAGCGAGAGGCTGAGTGCTTCCATCCTCATGTGAAGCTGAACCACTAGCCATGAACATAGGCCAGGGCCTCAGCCGTTCCTTGCCACTCCGTGTGGTAAATGGCATATTGGCAAGTTTACGCTTCTCCTCCGACAATTTTATTTTAGGTTTTGGAGTCCTTTTTTTACTGATATTTGGTGTTTTGGTTTTGACATGCTCTGTACTATGCCATTGGGCATCGGCCTTGGCAGACGACGTTGCTGGCATTTCATCGTCTCGGCCATGACTAGTGGCAGCAGCTTCAGCACGAGGTGGAAGTGGATCTTGATCTTTCCCTAATTTTGGAACCTCAACATTTTTGTTCTCCATATTTTAATAGGCACAACTAAAAGGCACCTCAGGTAAACAATGGAGATGGATGGATTGGATACTAGTATACAATTATGGACGGGCTGCCGAGTGCCGACACAGAGGTAGCCACAGCCGTGAACTACCGCACTGTACTGTGTCTGCTGCTAATATATAGACTGGTTGATAAAGAGATAGTATACTCGTAACTAGTATGTATGTATAAAGAAAGAAAAAAAAACCACGGTTAGGTGGTATATACAATTATGGACGGGCTGCCGAGTGCCGACACAGAGGTAGCCACAGCCGTGAACTACCGCACTGTACTGTGTCTGCTGCTAATATATAGACTGGTTGATAAAGAGATAGTATACTCGTAACTAGTATGTATGTATAAAGAAAGAAAAAAAAACCACGGTTAGGTGGTATATACAATTATGGACGGGCTGCCGAGTGCCGACACAGAGGTAGCCACAGCCGTGAACTACCGCACTGTACTGTGTCTGCTGCTAATATATAGACTGGTTGATAAAGAGATAGTATACTCGTAACTAGTATGTATGTATAAAGAAAGAAAAAAAAACCACGGTTAGGTGGTATATACAATTATGGACGGGCTGCCGAGTGCCGACACAGAGGTAGCCACAGCCGTGAACTACCGCACTGTACTGTGTCTGCTGCTAATATATAGACTGGTTGATAAAGAGATAGTATACTCGTAACTAGTATGTATGTATAAAGAAAGAAAAAAAAACCACGGTTAGGTGGTATATACAATTATGGACGGGCTGCCGAGTGCCGACACAGAGGTAGCCACAGCCGTGAACTACCGCACTGTACTGTGTCTGCTGCTAATATATAGACTGTTTGATAAAGAGATAGTATACTCGTAACTAGTATGTATGTATAAAGAAAGAAAAAAAAACCACGGTTAGGTGGTATATACAATTATGGACGGGCTGCCGAGTGCCGACACAGAGGTAGCCACAGCCGTGAACTACCGCACTGTACTGTGTCTGCTGCTAATATATAGACTGGTTGATAAAGAGATAGTATACTCGTAACTAGTATGTATGTATAAAGAAAGAAAAAAAAACCACGGTTAGGTGGTATATACAATTATGGACGGGCTGCCGAGTGCCGACACAGAGGTAGCCACAGCCGTGAACTACCGCACTGTACTGTGTCTGCTGCTAATATATAGACTGGTTGATAAAGAGATAGTATACTCGTAACTAGTATGTATGTATAAAGAAAGAAAAAAAAACCACGGTTAGGTGGTATATACAATTATGGACGGGCTGCCGAGTGCCGACACAGAGGTAGCCAGGTGGTATATACAATTATGGACGGGCTGCCGAGTGCCGACACAGAGGTAGCCACAGCCGTGAACTACCGCACTGTACTGTGTCTGCTGCTAATATAGACTGGTTGATAAAGAGATAGTATACTACTAATATTATATATACTGGTGGTCAGGTCACTGGTCACTAGTCACACTGGCAGTGGCACTCCTGCAGCAAAAGTGTGCACTGTTTTAATATAATATTATGTACTCCTGGCTCCTGCTATAACCTATAACTGGCACTGCAGTAGTGCTCCCCAGTCTCCCCCACAATTATAAGCTGTGTGAGCTGAGCAGTCAGACAGATATATAATATATATAGATGATGCAGCACACTGGCCTGAGCCTGAGCAGTGCACACAGATATGGTATGTGACTGACTGAGTCACTGTGTGTATCGCTTTTTTCAGGCAGAGAACGGATATATTAAATAAACTGCACTGTGTGTCTGGTGGTCACTCACTATATAATATATTATGTACTCCTGGCTCCTGCTATAACCTATAACTGGCACTGCAGTAGTGCTCCCCAGTCTCCCCCACAATTATAAGCTGTGTGAGCTGAGCAGTCAGACAGATATATATAATATTATATATAGATAATAGATGATGCAGCACACTGGCCTGAGCCTGAGCAGTGCACACAGATATGGTATGTGACTGAGTCACTGTGTGCTGTGTATCGCTTTTTTCAGGCAGAGAACGGATTATAAATAAAACTGGTGGTCACTATCAGCAAAACTCTGCACTGTACTGAATACTCCTAATGCTCCCCAAAATTAGTAAATCAAGTGTCTCTCTAATCTATTCTAAACGGAGAGGACGCCAGCCACGTCCTCTCCCTATCAATCTCAATGCACGTGTGAAAATGGCGGCGACGCGCGGCTCCTTATATAGAATCCGAGTCTCGCGATAGAATCCGAGCCTCGCGAGAATCCGACAGCGTCATGATGACGTTCGGGCGCGCTCGGGTTAACCGAGCAAGGCGGGAAGAACCGAGTCGCTCGGACCCGTGAAAAAAAACATGAAGTTCTGGCGGGTTCGGATTCAGAGAAACCGAACCCGCTCATCTCTAGTTTAAACGCCCCCTAAAAAAATGAGGCCTGCGCAGCCTCCGCGGAACCTGTACAACCTGCTGACCATGTTCAGTTTCTTGGCCCTGGTTACTTACAGGCTGATGTCTGAGTCTGAGGAATCCCACAGCACACAAAAGATCACTGGCCCACAGTCCTGCTGCCATTTCTGAGTGTAGGTGTATTGAAATGGGCCTAACATTTTTTTATAGGCATCCTAATTCAGGTGTGAGTGATTTTTTATTTGCAACACATGTAAACACAACTGAGAAAAGCAGGTCTATTTTTTTGCCACTTTTTTTAACGAATTGCAAAAAAATACGACCGCATTTGAGCACTCAGAGACTAACACCCAAATACGAATGAATAGTGAATTCCCGTATTCTATGTAATAACAGCCGCGTTTGACCGATGGTCTATTCATTCGTATTTGTGAACGTTGTCATTCAAACCATTACAAATAGTCCAAACACTGCCGAGATTTGTGCTTAGTGAATTCCCGGATTGGGACTTAGAAAAAAAAACACAAATCGGACAAACTCGATTTTTTAGTAAATATTGGCCCTAGATGGGCCAGGTGTTTGTGCCGGCCACTTGGGTCGCTTAGCTTAGTCACACAGATACCTCATTGCGCCTCTTTTTTTCTTTGCATCATGTGCTGTTTGGGGACTATTTTTTGGAAGTGCCATCCTGTCTGACACTGCAGTGCCACTCCTAGATGGGCCAGGTGTTTGTGTCGGCCACTTGGGTCGCTTAGCTTAGTCACACAGCTACCTCATTGCGCCTCTTTTTTTCTTTGCATCATATGCTGTTTGGGGACTATTTTTTGGAAGTGCCATCTTGTCTGACACTGCAGTGCCACTCCTAGATGGGCCAGCTGTTTGTGTCGGCCACTTGTGTCGCTTAACTTAGTCACACAGCTACCTCATTGCACCTCTTTTTTTCTTTGCATCATGTGCTGTTTGGAGACTATTTTTTTGGAAGTACCATCCTGTCTGACACTGCAGTGCCACTCCTAGATGGGCCAGGTGTTTGTGTCAGCCACTTGGGTCGCTTAGCTTAGTCACACAGCTACCTCATTGCGCCTCTTTTTTTCTTTGCATCATGTGCTGTTTGGGGACTATTTTTTAATCTGCCATCCTGTCTGACACTGCAGTGCCACTCCTAGATGGGCCAGGTGTTTGTATCGGCCACTTGGGTCGCTTAGCTTAGTCATCCAGCGACCTTGGTGAAAATTTTAGGACCAAAAATAATATTGTGAGGTGTGAGGTGTTCAGAATAGACTGGAAATGAGTGGAAATTATGGTTATTGAGGTTAATAATACTATGGGATCAAAATGACCCCCAAATTCTATGATTTAAGCTGTTTTTGAGGGTTTTTTGTAAAAAAAACCACCCAAATCCAAAACACACCGGAATCCGGCAAAAAATTTTCAGGGAGGTTTTGACAAAACGCGTCCGAATCCAAAACACGGCCACGGAACCGAATCCAAAACCAAAACACAAAACCCGAAAAATTTCCTGTGCACATCACTACTAATTACCCAATTTTAATACAACAGGGAAACAGAAAGAAGGTGCGCTGACCCTCTGGTGGAAATATAAAATCTATATGAACTCACACGGTTATATCTCCCAATGGAACCAACTGCAGCTTCCCCAAGGAGATGCAATTGCAAGCCTCTTTTTATACAAACTAAACTATACAAAATATAAAGCACTATACTGGAATGTGTGTCGGCTGTCACAACTGAACCTTATTTAATTCTAATCTTCACTATTATTGACTGCTGCCCTCAAAAGAAGGGTTGTTGAATCCCACTATATATCACCAATGCAAAAAAACACAAATTGAGGGCACTGTCCAGAATAGAGATTATTTATTGAACATTAAAAATCTTGTAATTAGACATAAAAAACAATAATACCCTTTGGCTATTATTCCTCAAATATTTAATAAAACATCAGGATAAATAAAGACACTTATCTTAAAAGTTTGCTGCTAGCACAGCTGACCAATTTGAATTGTCTGTGGAAATACAGATAAGCAGTCATAAAAGACTGAGCCAATAAGGGGAATTGTACTCTATGAATTTTTTATGAACTGGACAATCCATGTTATACAGATAAGCCATCATATCAGGTTATTTGGGACATTTTATGATTTATATGCATGCAAGTATAACATGAAATTACTGTGGATTTTTAGGCCAAGATGAATAAGCCAGTTCTGATATATATGCATTTCATATTAATTTTTTTTTTTTAATTGTGGATGAAATGACCTTGTTTTATTGTTGTAATAAATTATTTTATTTATATGACAAATTACCGCATGTAGAGTGATATTTATGTGATATACTGTATAGGTTGTTAACAATGGTGCTCCCAATCCCATAGTTTTTGTTATAACAGGGAAATGTTTGAAAATATTTTTCATAGAACATATTTGTCTCCTCCTAGAAGTTTTTGAATGATTTATTTATTTATTTATTAGCAGTTTCTTATACAGCGCAGCATATTCCGTTGCGCATTACAATTAGAACAGTAATAGAACAAAACTGGGTAAAAACAGACAGACATAGAAGTAGGAAGGACCTGCTCAAAATCTTACAATCTATAAGGAAATAGGCATTGATACACAAGGATAGATGCTACCTATTGCATAATGGTCCACCAGATTGCTAGGTTCTTAATGGGTTGTATGATATGATCACCCACCAATGTTGGTCAAGTGTGTGTCAGGAGGGTGTGAGAGTAAAGAAAGACAAGATATGTGATATTATGTGTGTTATATGAGAGGATGTAATTAGATAGGGAAGCACTGAAGGTTATGTGGGTGGGTCTGGAATGTGATAGGCTTGTCTGAAGAGGTGAGTTTTCAGGGAACGTTTAAAGGTTTGGAGACTATAGGTGAGCCTTATTGTGTGTGGGAGGGCATTCCACAGAGTGGGTGAGGCCCAGATAAAGTCCTGTAATTTTGAGTGTGAACAAGTAACGCGTGTGGATTGAGAGATGCAGATCTTGTGCAGAGCAGAGAGGTCGGATAGGAAGATATTTTGAGATGAGTGAAGAGATGTATGTTGGTGCAGTTTGATTAATAGCCTTGTATGTAAGTAAAAGTATTTTATATTTAATACAGTAGAATATCGGTAACCAATGGAGGGACTGACAGAGCGGATCTGCAGATGATTAACATCTAGTGAGGAAGATTAGCCTCGCAGCTGCATTCAAAATGGATTGTAGTGGTGAGAGCCTATGTTTGGGAAGACCAGTCAGGAGACTATTACAATAATCAATGCGGGAGATAATGAGAGCATGGATTAGAGTTTTTTTTATAGCTGAGCGGATTCGGTTTTACTCGGATTTACTCGGTTCTCAAAACGGCATCTGATTGGCTATCCAAAACACGTGACATCCGTGAGCCAATAAGATGCTGTTTTGAGAACCGAGTAAATCCGAGTAAAACCGAATCCGCTCATCTCTAGAGTTTTTGCTGTGTCTTGTGTAAGAATGGTTGTATTTTGGATATGTTTCTTAGATGTAATTAACATGATCTTGAGAGAGATTGAATGTGGGGAACAAAGGACAGTTTAGAGTCAAGAATGACACCTAGGCAGTGAGCTTGTGGTTTAGGGATGATTGCTGAGTTATCAACAGTCATAGAGATATCAGGTTAGTAACTACTATTGGCAGGTGGAAGTATAATTAATTCTGATTTGGAAATATTAAGTTTGAGGTGACGAGATGTCATCTAAGATGAAATGGCAGAAAGGTATTCAGTGACATGGCCCAATACAGATGGTGATACATCTGGTGAGGATAGGTAGATGTGAGTATCACCTGCATACAGATGGTACTGAAATCTGAAGGAGGTGATTAGTTTGCCAAGAGATGTGGTATAGATAGAGAAAAGCAGAGGACCTAAGACTGAGCCTTGGGGTACTCCAACTGAGAGAAGTATCGAAGAGGAGATGGAATTAGAGAAAAAAAAACTGAAGGAGCGATTAGATAAGTAGGATGATAACCAAGAAAGGGCTGTGTCCTAAAGACCTAGGGATTGGAGTGTTTGTATGAGAAGAGAGTGGTCAACATTGTCAAAAGAGAGAGATCAAGGAGAATAAGTAGTGAGTAATGACCTTTAGATTTAGCAGTGACCAAATCATTCACTACCTTAGTCAGTGCTGTCTCTGTGGAGTGCTGGGCATGAAATACTGACTGAAGTGGGTCCAGTAAGCTGTGTGAGTTAATAAAGTGTGTGAGGCGAGTGTAGGCAAGTCTCTCAAGTAGCTTGGAGAGACATGGGAGCTGAGAGATGGGACGGTAGTTTGAGAGAGTTAGGGTCAAAGTTTTGTTTTTTCAGAATGGTAGTAATCACTGCATGCTTGTACAGAGAAGGAAAGACACCAGTAGACAGAGAGAGATTACAGATTTTAGTTAAGGTTTGGATGAGCACAGCAGACAGAGCTTTACTAATTTGTGAGGGTATAGAGTCAAGGGGAGAGGTAGTAGAGTAGGCAGATGAAAAGAGTGCAGATACTTCATCTTCATTTGTTGGATCAAATGAAGAGAAGGTTTTAGAGGGTTCAGAAAGGGAATTGAGCAGGTCACTGGCTGTGGAAGCACATACCATTTCATTTCGGATCTTATCAATCTTGTCCTTCAAAAAGGAAGCAAGATCTTGTGCACTGATAGTGGCTGGTGGGTAGGGTGAGGGAGGGACAAGAAGTGATTTAAATGTAATGGTGCAGTCCTCCTCTCATTCATGTTACAGATATCAAGTTAAGTGGAATCAAGATACGAGATCTGAAGTATATTTCCATCATTCTATTCTCTAAAAGCCACACACTTCTACACATCTCACAGAAGGCATTTTAAGAGAGGAGGGGCCCTGTGTTCAGACTCCAGGTAGGCCCCCTCCTTTTCACGGCACCATAGGCTCTGGTATTGTGCCGTAGTCTACTGTGCATGCACAGGTCTCTGGAAACATGGCGTCTGCCTTGGTCTGAAGACAAATGTCCTACTGCCAATGCTCGGCAGCCATTTTGGGAGTGATTTTTGCTTCCGCTGCATCGGCGGCACCGCCCATTGCGGGACTTTAGAAAGGTAAGTATTGAAACAACATGGGTGCAGTGTGTGCGGTGTAGCCCCTCCTGGGCCCAGGAGGGGGTGCAGTGTGTGCAGTGTAGCCCCTCCTGGGTCCATGGGCCCGTGTGCACCGCATACATTGCACCCATGATAGAAAAGCTAATGCATCTCATCCTGTCTGGAACAGCATCACTCAAGAGTTCTGTATACTACCCTCAGAAACAGTAAGATTAATTGAATTAGCTATATAAAATAACATAGAACAGATAGATAGATAGATAGATAGATAGATAGATAGATAGATAGATAGATAGATAGATAGATAGATTATTATAAAATGCCAATTTATCAAATTGAATCTTTTTTTAATTTGATTTTCTTAAGTTCCTTTAAATATTGGATACATCTATATGAAGAAATCTTTAGGCCATTTTACTTTACCGTATTTTGCATTAAAGAGGAAGATCAAAAACATATTTTATAGACAGAACAAAGCTTATTCCAATATAGAAGGCAAAAACAAGTCATTATCAAGGACAGTGTGAAAATAAAAAAGCCTAATTACTATTGCTTGTGTTTAACAAACTCTCATTACTTAATTACGTAAATCAGATTGTATTATCAAAGGATATGATATTCCCACTTGTCAGAATTCCATATATGAATATGGATAAAATATGGTATAAAAGGGACATACACATGTATTAGCTTCTGGTTTGTATACTGCTTTAATAATCCTTAGCATTCAAATGATATATTAAAACATTTCCAATGCTTTATTTAGCAAATAAAGTTCTTACAACAAGAAGACATTGTATACAAAGTTCAGTCTGTACCAAGTAAGTAAAATAAATGTTAGATATTTTTGTTGAATGAATTACTGACTGAAGGAAATGAGGGTTTAAATCCATTTTAATTAGACTTTGGCATTTTCAATTGTAATTGCATTGTCATATCTAAAGGGCCCTACACATTTGGTGATCCGCCGCCGAGCCGCCCGACGGCGGATATGGCCGACGGGCGACACGGCGGCGGGGGGGAGGGGGGCAGTGATGGGGGGAGTGAAGTTTCTTCACTCCCCCCGTCACCCAGCTCCATAGAAGTGCAGGCAAATATGGACGAGATCGTCCATATTGGCCTGCATGCACAGCCGATGGGGCACCAGCGATGAACGAGCGCGGGGCCGCGCATCATTCATCGCTGGTACCTCCACACTGCACGATATGAACGTGCTCTCAATCATTAATGAACGAGATCGTTCATATCTTGCAGTCAAATCGCCCAGTGTGTAGGGCCTATAAGTCTATCCAAACCATCCTTATATAAGTTTTCTTTAGAAGTACAGGGCTTTCTTTTTGTAGCACATGGATGTATTTGCATGATCCTTCCAAAATGGCTTTTCAGTAATCAGTGAAACAGAAGCTGTCTCCAACATGTGCCCAGGAGATGCCAAATATCAGCAAGGTCTGGGGTGGTTATAAGGCTCCGGGACTAAAGGTCTGCAATTTGGTATTAGAAGCTTTTTTCACATGTAATACTCATGCAGGACCTAATTCACATATGTGCATTCGTTGAATATTAACCATTTAACTGGCATTTTTTTCCCCAAGAACATTTATTTAAAATGTATCCAAAATTAAAAAAAAAATATATTATTTTTTTTACATTTGTAAATATATATATATATATTTTTTCATACATTGGAACATTGGAATATCATAATCAGGAACTTTGGGAACATTGGCAACATCGTGACCACAGCGACTTTGATTTGCTTAGTGGATGCAGCCCCCAGTTACACCCTAGGGGGCTGAGGGGAGTTAATTTACATGTGCTCCTCTGTGCAGACACCACTTGCTGCATCCTAGGATAGGATGCTGGATCCTAGGACACACCAGTGGATCAGAGAAGCTGGCATAAGGCACGTATTTATACTAGAGATGAGCGCCTGAAATTTTTCGGGTTTTGTGTTTTGGTTTTGGGTTCGGTTCCGCGGCCGTGTTTTGGGTTCGAACGCGTTTTGGCAAAACCTCGCCGAATTATTTTTGTCGGATTCGGGTGTGTTTTGGATTCGGGTGTTTTTTTCCAAAAACACTAAAAAACAGCTTAAATCATAGAATTTGGGGGTCATTTTGATCCCAAAGTATTATTAACCTCAAAAACCATAATTTACACTCATTTTCAGTCTATTCTGAATACCTCACACCTCACAATATTATTTTTAGTCCTAAAATTTGCACCGAGGTCGCTGTGTGAGTAAGATAAGCGACCCTAGTGGCCGACACAAACACCGGGCCCATCTAGGAGTGGCACTGCAGTGTCACGCAGGATGTCCCTTCCAAAAAACCCTCCCCAAACAGCACATGACGCAAAGAAAAAAAGAGGCGCAATGAGGTAGCTGTGTGAGTAAGATTAGCGACCCTAGTGGCCGACACAAACACCGGGCCCATCTAGGAGTGGCACTGCAGTGTCACGCAGGATGGCCCTTCCAAAAAACCCTCCCCAAACAGCACATGACGCAAAGAAAAAAAGAGGCGCAATGAGGTAGCTGACTGTGTGAGTAAGATTAGCGACCCTAGTGGCCGACACAAACACCGGGCACATCTAGGAGTGGCACTGCAGTGTCACGCAGGATGTCCCTTCCAAAAAACCCTCCCCAAACAGCACATGACGCAAAGAAAAAAAGAGGCGCAATGAGGTAGCTGTGTGAGTAAGATTAGCGACCCTAGTGGCCGACACAAACACCGGGCCCATCTAGGAGTGGCACTGCAGTGTCACGCAGGATGTCCCTTCCAAAAAACCCTCCCCAATCAGCACATGATGCAAAGAAAAAGAAAAGAAAAAAGAGGTGCAAGATGGAATTATCCTTGGGCCCTCCCACCCACCCTTATGTTGTATAAACAAAACAGGACATGCACACTTTAACCAACCCATCATTTCAGTGACAGGGTCTGCCACACGACTGTGACTGATATGACGGGTTGGTTTGGACCCCCCCCAAAAAAGAAGCAATTAATCTCTCCTTGCACAAACTGGCTCTACAGAGGCAAGATGTCCACCTCATCTTCACCCTCCGATATATCACCGTGTACATCCCCCTCCTCACAGATTATCAATTCGTCCCCACTGGAATCCACCATCTCAGCTCCCTGTGTACTTTGTGGAGGCAATTGCTGCTGGTCAATGTCTCCGCGGAGGAATTGATTATAATTCATTTTAATGAACATCATCTTCTCCACATTTTCTGGATGTAACCTCGTACGCCGATTGCTGACAAGGTGAGCGGCGGCACTAAACACTCTTTCGGAGTACACACTTGTGGGAGGGCAACTTAGGTAGAATAAAGCCAGTTTGTGCAAGGGCCTCCAAATTGCCTCTTTTTCCTGCCAGTATAAGTACGGACTGTGTGACGTGCCTACTTGGATGCGGTCACTCATATAATCCTCCACCATTCTATCAATGTTGAGAGAATCATATGCAGTGACAGTAGACGACATGTCCGTAATCGTTGTCAGGTCCTTCAGTCCGGACCAGATGTCAGCATCAGCAGTCGCTCCAGACTGCCCTGCATCACCGCCAGCGGGTGGGCTCGGAATTCTGAGCCTTTTCCTCGCACCCCCAGTTGCGGGAGAATGTGAAGGAGGAGATGTTGACAGGTCGCGTTCCGCTTGACTTGACAATTTTGTCACCAGCAGGTCTTTCAACCCCAGCAGACCTGTGTCTGCCGGAAAGAGAGATCCAAGGTAGGCTTTAAATCTAGGATCGAGCACGGTGGCCAAAATGTAGTGCTCTGATTTCAACAGATTGACCACCCGTGAATCCTTGTTAAGCGAATTAAGGGCTGCATCCACAAGTCCCACATGCCTAGCGGAATCGCTCCGTGTTAGCTCCTTCTTCAATGCCTCCAGCTTCTTCTGCAAAAGCCTGATGAGGGGAATGACCTGACTCAGGCTGGCAGTGTCTGAACTGACTTCACGTGTGGCAAGTTCAAAGGGCATCAGAACCTTGCACAACGTTGAAATCATTCTCCACTGCACTTGAGACAGGTGCATTCCATCTCCTATATCGTGCTCAATTGTATAGGCTTGAATGGCCTTTTGCTGCTCCTCCAACCTCTGAAGCATATAGAGGGTTGAATTCCACCTCGTTACCACTTCTTGCTTCAGATGATGGCAGGGCAGGTTCAGTAGTTTTTGGTGGTGCTCCAGTCTTCTGTACGTGGTGCCTGTACGCCGAAAGTGTCCCGCAATTTTTCTGGCCACCGACAGCATCTCTTGCACGCCCCTGTCGTTTTTAAAAAAATTCTGCACCACCAAATTCAAGGTATGTGCAAAACATGGGACGTGCTGGAATTTGCCCATATTTAATGCACACACAATATTGCTGGCGTTGTCCGATGCCACAAATCCACAGGAGAGTCCAATTGGGGTAAGCCATTCCGCGATGATCTTCCTCAGTTGCCGTAAGAGGTTTTCAGCTGTGTGCGTATTCTGGAAAGCGGTGATACAAAGCGTAGCCTGCCTAGGAAAGAGTTGGCGTTTGCGAGATGCTGCTACTGGTGCCGCCGCTGCTGTTCTTGCGGCGGGAGTCCATACATCTACCCAGTGGGCTGTCACAGTCATATAGTCCTGACCCTGCCCTGCTCCACTTGTCCACATGTCCGTGGTTAAGTGGACATTGGGTACAACTGCATTTTTTAGGACACTGGTGAGTCTTTTTCTGACGTCCGTGTACATTCTCGGTATCGCCTGCCTAGAGAAGTGGAACCTAGATGGTATTTGGTAACGGGGGCACACTGCCTCAATAAATTGTCTAGTTCCCTGTGAACTAACGGCGGATACCGGACGCACGTCTAACACCAACATAGTTGTCAAGGACTCAGTTATCCGCTTTGCAGTAGGATGACTGCTGTGATATTTCATCTTCCTCGCAAAGGACTGTTGAACAGTCAATTGCTTACTGGAAGTAGTACAAGTGGGCTTACGACTTCCCCTCTGGGATGACCATCGACTCCCAGCGGCAACAACAGCAGCGCCAGCAGCAGTAGGCGTTACACGCAAGGATGCATCGGAGGAATCCCAGGCAGGAGAGGACTCGTCAGACTTGCCAGTGACATGGCCTGCAGGACTATTGGCATTCCTGGGGAAGGAGGAAATTTACACTGAGGGAGTTGGTGGGGTGGTTTGCGTGAGCTTGGTTACAAGAGGAAGGGATTTACTGGTCAGTGGACTGCTTCCGCTGTCACCCAAAGTTTTTGAACTTGTCACTGACTTATTATGAATGCGCTGCAGGTGACGTATAAGGGAGGATGTTCCGAGGTGGTTAACGTCCTTACCCCTACTTATTACAGCTTGACAAAGGGAACACACGGCTTGACACCTGTTGTCCGCATTTCTGGTGAAATACCTCCACACCGAAGAGCTGATTTTTTTGGTATTTTCACCTGGCATGTCAACGGCCATATTCCTCCCACGGACAACAGGTGTCTCCCCGGGTGCCTGACTTAAACAAACCACCTCACCATCAGAATCCTCCTGGTCAATTTCCTCCCCAGCGCCAGCAACACCCATATCCTCCTCATCCTGGTGTACTTCAACACTGACATCTTCAATCTGACTATCAGGAACTGGACTGCGGGTGCTCCTTCCAGCACTTGCAGGGGGCGTGCAAATGGTGGAAGGCGCATGCTCTTCACGTCCAGTGTTGGGAAGGTCAGGCATCGCAAACGACACAATTGGACTCTCCTTGTGGATTTGGGATTTCAAAGAACGCACAGTTCTTTGCGGTGCTTTTGCCAGCTTGAGTCTTTTCAGTTTTCTAGCGAGAGGCTGAGTGCTTCCATCCTCATGTGAAGCTGAACCACTAGCCATGAACATAGGCCAGGGCCTCAGCCGTTCCTTGCCACTCCGTGTGGTAAATGGCATATTGGCAAGTTTACGCTTCTCCTCCGACAATTTTATTTTAGGTTTTGGAGTCCTTTTTTTTCTGATATTTGGTGTTTTGGATTTGACATGCTCTGTACTATGACATTGGGCATCGGCCTTGGCAGACGACGTTGCTGGCATTTCATCGTCTCGGCCATGACTAGTGGCAGCAGCTTCAGCACGAGGTGGAAGTGGATCTTGATCTTTCCCTAATTTTGGAACCTCAACTTTTTTGTTCTCCATATTTTATAGGCAGAACTAAAAGGCACCTCAGGTAAACAATGGAGATGGATGGATTGGATACTAGTATACAATTATGGACGGACTGCCACGGTTAGGTGGTATAAAAAAACCACGGTTAGGTGGTATATAATACAATTATGGATGGACGGACTGCCTGCCGAGTGCCGACACAGAGGTAGCCACAGCCGTGAACTACCGCACTGTACACTGGTTGATAAAGAGATAGTAGTATACTCGTAACAACTAGTATGACGACGGTATAAAGAATGAAAAAAAAACCACGGTTAGGTGGTATATATTATAATACAATTATGGTTGGACGGACTGCCTGCCGAGTGCCGACACAGAGGTAGCCACAGCCGTGAACTACCGCACTGTACACTGGTTGATAAAGAGATAGTAGTATACTCGTAACAACTAGTATGACTGACTATGACGGTATAAAGAATGAAAAAAAAACCACGGTTAGGTGGTATATATTGTAATACAATTATGGATGGACGGACTGCCTGCCGAGTTCCGACACAGAGGTAGCCACAGCCGTGAACTACCGCACTGTACACTGGTTGATAAAGAGATAGTAGTATACTCGTAACAACTAGTATGACTGACTATGACGGTATAAAGAATGAAAAAAAAACCACGGTTAGGTGGTATATATTATAATACAATTATGGATGGACGGACTGCCTGCCGACTGCCGACACAGAGGTAGCCACAGCCGTGAACTACCGCACTGTACACTGGTTGATAAAGAGATAGTAGTATACTCGTAACAACTAGTATGACGACGGTATAAAGAATGAAAAAAAAACCACGGTTAGGTGGTATATATTATAATACAATTATGGTTGGACGGACTGCCTGCCGAGTGCCGACACAGAGGTAGCCACAGCCGTGAACTACCGCACTGTACACTGGTTGATAAAGAGATAGTAGTATACTCGTAACAACTAGTATGACTGACTATGACGGTATAAAGAATGAAAAAAAAACCACGGTTAGGTGGTATATATTATAATACAATTATGGATGGACGGACTGCCTGCCGACTGCCGACACAGAGGTAGCCACAGCCGTGAACTACCGCACTGTACACTGGTTGATAAAGAGATAGTAGTATACTCGTAACAACTAGTATGACGACGGTATAAAGAATGAAAAAAAAACCACGGTTAGGTGGTATATATTATAATACAATTATGGTTGGACGGACTGCCTGCCGAGTGCCGACACAGAGGTAGCCACAGCCGTGAACTACCGCACTGTACACTGGTTGATAAAGAGATAGTAGTATACTCGTAACAACTAGTATGACTGACTATGACGGTATAAAGAATGAAAAAAAAACCACGGTTAGGTGGTATATATTGTAATACAATTATGGATGGACGGACTGCCTGCCGAGTTCCGACACAGAGGTAGCCACAGCCGTGAACTACCGCACTGTACACTGGTTGATAAAGAGATAGTAGTATACTCGTAACAACTAGTATGACTGACTATGACGGTATAAAGAATGAAAAAAAAACCACGGTTAGGTGGTATATATTATAATACAATTATGGATGGACGGACTGCCTGCCGACTGCCGACACAGAGGTAGCCACAGCCGTGAACTACCGCACTGTACACTGGTTGATAAAGAGATAGTAGTATACTCGTAACAACTAGTATGACTGACTATGACGGTATAAAGAATGAAAAAAAAACCACGGTTAGGTGGTATATATTATAATACAATTATGGATGGACGGACTGCCTGCCGACTGCCGACACAGAGGTAGCCACAGCCGTGAACTACCGCACTGTACACTGGTTGATAAAGAGATAGTAGTATACTCGTAACAACTAGTATGACACTATGACGGTATAAAGAATGAAAAAAAAACCACGGTTAGGTGGTATATATTATAATACAATTATGGATGGACGGACTGCCTGCCGACTGCCGACACAGAGGTAGCCACAGCCGTGAACTACCGCACTGTACACTGGTTGATAAAGAGATAGTAGTATACTCGTAACAACTAGTATGACTATGACGACGGTATAAAGAAAGAAAAAAAAATACCACGGTTAGGTGGTATATAATTATACAATTATGGATGGACGGACTGCCTGCCGAGTGCCGACTGCCGACACAGAGGTAGCCACAGCAGTGAACTACCGCACTGTACTGTGTCTGCTGCTAATATAGACTGGTTGATAAAGAGATAGTATACAACAATATACTACTATACTGGTGGTCAGGCACTGGTCACCACTAGTCACACTGGCAGTGGCACTCCTGCAGCAAAAGTGTGCACTGTTTAATTTTAAATTAATATAATATTATGTACTCCTGGCTCCTGCTATAACAACCTGCAGTGCTCCCCAGTCTCCCCCACAATTATTATAAGCTTTTATACATTGATGTGCAGCACACTGGGCTGAGCTGAGTGCACACAGACTGAGTCACACTGTGTGACTGCTGTGTATCGTTTTTTTCAGGCAGAGAACGGATATAGCAGAGAACGGATATATTAAATAAAAGTTAACTTAACAACAACTGCACTGGTCACTGTGGTAAACTCTGTCTGCACAATCTCTCTCTCTCTCTCTCTCTTCTAATCTATTCTAATGGAGAGGACGCCAGCCACGTCCTCTCCCTATCAATCTCAATGCACGTGTGAAAATGGCGGCGACGCGCGGCTCCTTATATAGAATCCGAGTCTCGCGAGAATCCGACAGCGTCATGATGACGTTCGGGCGCGCTCGGGTTAACCGAGCAAGGCGGGAAGATCCGAGTCGCTCGGACCCGTGAAAAAAAAAGTGAAGTTCGTGCGGGTTCTGATTCAAAGAAACCGAACCCGCTCATCTCTAATTTATACAAGATGTCTCCTTCAGTGTTAGCAAATTATCACACAGCTGCTGTATACAAAGATGCAAAGGCTGTATGAACTGCACCCATCTCTGAATCAGACTGAGTGTGCATAAATCATTGAATTGGAGTAAGAATTGGAATGAATGAACATTTAAGTGTTGTGTTAATGCTTTCTCAGTGGTTTGGAGCATTCCGCTATTCAAACTATTTTTTTGTACTAAGGGGCAGATGTATTAAGCCTGGAGAAGTGATAAAGCAGTGATAAGTGCAAGGTGATAATGATAACACACCAGCCAATCAACTCCAATATGTAAACTGCCAGTTAGGAGCTGATTGGCTGGTGCATTATCACCTTGCACTTATCACTGCTTTATCACCACTTTATCACTTCTCCAGGCTTAATAAATCTGCCCCTAAGTCTTCAAGAGTGTTAAGTGGACAGAGATAAAGTACCAACTAGAGATGAGCGGGATCGGTTCTCCGAGATCCGAACCCCCCCGAACTTCACCTATT
Organism: Pseudophryne corroboree; assembly: GCF_028390025.1. NCBI lineage: Eukaryota > Metazoa > Chordata > Amphibia > Anura > Myobatrachidae > Pseudophryne > Pseudophryne corroboree. The sequence continues at coordinate 136,962,787 of NC_086455.1, read as the reverse complement.
TTACACGGTTCCAAGACAGCCTCAGATCTTCCTGCCTTGCTCAGTTAACCCGAACGCGCCGAACGTCATCATCCCGCTGTCGGATTCTCGCGAGATTCGTATTCTATATAAAGAGCCGCCATTTTCACTCCTGCATTGGAGTTTGAACGGAGAGGACGTGGCTGCGTTCTCTCCCTGAAAAGCTCCGTAATCTGTGCTCAGTGTGCTGCAAATATCTGTGCTCAGTGTGCTGTAAATATCTGTGCTCAGTGTGCTTTATTGTGGGGACTGGGGACCACCAGTATAATAGTAGTACAGTACAGTAGGCCATTGCTGTATCTTGCAGCTCTGTGTCACTGCAAGTATCCATTCCATATCTGTGCTGCATTTTTGTGAGCAGTATATATAGTATTACAGTGCAGCATTTTGGTGACCAACAGTATATAGTTGTACAGTAGGCCATTGCTGTATCTTGCAGCTCTGTGTCACTGCAAGTATCCATTCCATATCTGTGCTGCATTTTTGTGAGCAGTATATATATAGTAGTACAGTGCAGCATTTTGGTGACCAACAGTATATAGTTGTACAGTACAGTAGGCCATTGCTGTATTTTGCAGCTCTGTGTCACTGCAAGTATCCATTCCATATCTGTGCTGCATTATTGTGAGCAGTATATAGTAGGACAGTGCAGCATTTTGGTGACCAGCAATGATCAGCAGTATACTTATATAGTACAGTACAGTAGGCCATTGCTGTATCTTGCAGCCCTGTGTCACTTCTAGTATCCTGCTCAATATCTGCTGCATTGTTGTGACCAGTATGTATACTGTACTGTGCGACGTGTGTTATACACCTGGTGATTACTGATTATACATTCTGTAATCTGTACTGAGCGATGTGTGAGATACACCTGGGGATTATACACCCTATACTATTATTATTATTATCCTTTATTTATATGGCGCCACAAGGATTCCGCAGCGCCCAATTACAGAGTACATAAATAATCAAACAGGAAAACAGCAACTTACAGTTGATGACAGTATAGGACAAGTACAGGGTAAATAAACATAGTTACATCAGCAGATGACACTGGAAAAAGTATCAGGTGGCAGAAGACTGCTGGATGTGTTACAGTTGAAGTTTATTAAAGTAAGACAAAGGATAAGCACATGAGGGAAGAGGGCCCTGCTCATGAGAGCTTACAATCTAAAGGGGAGGGGTAGACAGACATGGGTGACACAGATGGGGTACATAGAGAACATGGAACAGAGGGTTAGGATGAGATTTGGCTGGGTTTGGTGAAGAAGTGGACCCCCAGAAGGCACAAGTCATTACTTAACATTGCAACATTTTACTGGGCTATGCAGGAGAAAATTAAAAAGAGGGGAAAAAAAAAAAAAGAATCAATAACTTCTACCGCTTTCAAACAGGTCAATGGAAGCTGAAATAATGGACAACTACCTCATGGAAGCCAGATACAGTATACCAAACAGTACTTAGCAGAGTTAGGAATGAGTGCTTATGAAATACAGTAACATTTTGTCATAATATTTCAGAAACTGCATGGCTGGTCTCTTGCACTCTTTTGCTCTAATACACCACCTGCTTTAGTATTTATATTCAAAAACATTATGTCTCCATAATCCCAAAAACGTCAGTCTTCTTGGAAAGTGGTTTGTTCCTTTGTAAGGGAAAGAGAACAAACGTTCTCAAACAACTGTTTCTCAATTTCTTTTTCCTCTGGGAAGGGATTGTGGATTCGCAGGAATATCTGAGCATTTCTGTAATCAGAAAGCAGCGACTTTCTACAAATGTTTACGAATAATTCCAGTGATTTTGTCATTTTCTTGCAGTGATTTGGACCAATAATACCATTGATTAGAACAAATAAGTCCAGTGATTTTGTCATTTTCTTCCAGTGATTTGGACCAATAATACCATTGATTAGAATGAATAATTCCAGTGATTTTGTCATTTTCTTCCAGTGATTTGGACCAATAATACCATTGATTAGAACAAATAATTCCAGTGATATTAAGGTGTTTGTGTCGCTTAGCTTAGCCATCCAGCGACCACAGTGCACCTCTTTTCTCTTTTCTTTGCATCATGTGCTGTTTGGGGCCAATTTTTTTAAGTGCCATCCTGTCTGACACTGCAGTGCCACTCCTAGATGGGCCAGGTGTTTGTGCCGCCCTATTGGGTCACTTTGCTTAGTCATCCAGCGACCTCGGTGCAAATTTTAGGACTAAAAATAGTATTGTGAGGTGTGAGGTGTTCAGAATAGACTGGAAATGAGTGGAAAATGCGGTTATTGAAGTTAATAATACTATAGGATCAAAATTACCCCCAAATTCTATGATTTAAGCTGTTTTTGAGGGGGTTTTGAAAAAAAACACCCGAATACAAAACACAACCGAATCAGACAAAAAAATTTCAGCGAGGTTTTGCCAAAATGCGTCCGAATCCAAAACACGGCCGCGGAACCGAATCGAAAACCCAAACACAAAACCCAAAAAATTTCCGGTGCACATCTCTAGTACCAACCAATCAGCTAATGTCAATTTTCAAACAAAGCCTGTAACATGGCAGTTATGAGCTGATTTGCTGGTACTTTATCTCTCTCCAAGGCTTACTACATACCATATGCCCCACAGTGAGAGCTCCACTATACATTGCCTTATACTGTAACACATACATTTTTGGCATTGCCAAACACAGGCTGGAAAAACTCCTGGTGATGTCAAAAAGTTTTCTGGAAATCTCAAGTTTTCCACATTGGGATATCTCATATACAGTATGTTGAATACAATAGAAATATTGAATGGGCTCCCAGTAAATGAATGAACTATTTCCTGGAAGCTGACTTGGACACCTGTTATCAATCTACCTTGGTAAAGACACCCGTGTGTGGAAATGCGTAGAAAAATGCATACCAACATCCATTTCAAGAGGCTCCAGGGTAATTTCTGATACATTAATACCCAGGTTCCTTCCCTATCCTGGTAATTGCTGTGTTAATCCACTTCACTGTCATTCTGGATGCTACCCCTTTTGAGATTTTATGTTCAGTAAAGTTGTGTGTTTTGGCATTCTACACTATGAAAATTGTTTTTCTTCTCTTATCCATATGAGATGCCATGGGGTGTGTTTATTCTGAATTTCAAAAAATCCATGCTTAGTGGGTGACTGCAAATAACAGTCACAGTTTCCAGACCATCCAGCAGGTCACATGATCCAGGTCATTCAGCAGGTGCACAGGGAGAGTTCACCAACTGTCACATTTTCCAAAGCACAGTGGTGATGCATTGTGAATGGCAGGTGGACATTTTTCCACATAACTCCAACATGAAGAAACTACTTATAATATTTTTCTGCAAAACTATGGACCAAGACCTTTCATTTGGTATATGACCTTGCTCAGACAGCGGCCTCATAAAAATATGTCACTCATAAAAGTTCACCTATAGATAAGGCACATGGAATTACAAAGAGTAAAAAATGGCATTGCATCTATATTTATTACAATTAGCAAATAACTCATAAAGTATATTAACTATATTACATATACCTCACATACTGTATTTGTTGTCACTAGATGATAATAATAAAAAAAACTATTTTTAAAAGTTAATTCTGTTAGCAAATATGTTAAATAACGCTCTCTAAGTAGTGATAATCTACCTGCATTTGCAGTAAATGATGCAGGGCATAATAATAATAATAATAATAATAATAATTTTGTTTTTGTTGTAGGTTTATTTTCTCATGAAAATGCAAGCTATGAACAATTTAACAGTGAACAAATTTATTCTTTTAGGTTTTTATAATATCCATAAATACCAAAATGTACTATTTTGTGCTGTTCTCTTGGCATACATTATATGTATGATCGGAAACTTTACTATCATAATTTTAGTTAGAACTGAAACTTGTCTTCGTAGCCCAATGTACTTTTTCATTGGTATATTTTCTACTTTGGAGGTAATGTTTGTCTCAGCAACTGTTCCAAAACTCTTAGCTATCCTCATTCAGACTAAGAGGGCAATTTCAGTTTCTGAATGCTTTACACAGATGTACATCTTCAATGCACTTGGGGAAACTGAATGCTTCCTACTTGCATTAATGGTCTTTGACCGTTTTTTAGCTATAAACAACCCATTACATTATTTTGCTATTATGAACAGTAAATATTGTTACAAATTGGCAGTCTTTCCATGGTTGTTCGGTTTTACTGTGTCTTTTTTTCCAACAATTTTTACAATTCTTTTGGATTTTTGTGGCCCAAATGAGGTCAATCACTTCTTCTGTGACCTGGCACCATTGCAGAATTTGGCATGTTCAGACCCATTTGTCAGTAATGTGGCCACAAGTTTGGCGGCTGTTATTGCAACTGTTTTGCCTTTCTTTACTATAATAGGATTCTACTTTCATATCATAAGGACTGTGTTAAAGATTAAAACCAAAGAGGGCAAAAAGAAAGCTTTCTCCACTTGCTCATCTCATCTCATTGTAGCTTCTATGTTCTATGGCTCTGCTATTATTGTGTATATTAGACCCAAAGGCAGTCACTATGACAAATTTCTTGCTCTCACGTATACTGTTGTTATACCAATGCTGAACCCCTTTATTTATGCTTTCAGGAATAGAGAGGTAAAGAATGCTTTAAGAAACTTAAGTAGACAGCTTCACAGGTGCTCTCAAAGTTAACATGATACAAAGGCATATTTTGTAAGTTTATATTGCAGATGATGTACATTTTTCTGTGGATGACTAGGGGTCTGGTTCGAAGTTGTATGCAATGCAGAATTTTCCGCAGGTTAAGCAATTAGCAGGGAACTGCATGTGTCTAAGACGCACTTTGCACTTGCTGCGATGGACAGTGGTTGTAAGGAAGACTTATTTGCAAAGTGTTTGACAGGCGGAGCTCATTCATGGGCACAATGGGGACGCTGTGACTCAAATGCAGGCATGTCATGGCCATTTTTGGGGCTTATTTCAGACTGTTACATCGATTCCATATGCAGTAGAAAAGGGACTACTGTCTTTCTTCCTGTGGCCATACTGGGTGTCCATATGGCTACTCAGAACTGCAATAATCAAATCATTTGTGGTGGTTGCTGCATCTTTAGATTTTCGAGGCTTGTGGTGAACATCTCAATACATTTCCATGTGGCTGCAGCATTAGCTTATATTCACACATTAGCTGCATAGAAGTCTGCAGCTAATAATGCATTAGCGTACATCTCTGATTCAGGCCCTAGGACGTATTGAACTCTGAGTTCGGTGGCCGTGCTGGATGACGGCCGAACTCTGATGTTTTTTAAAAGGGCAATCTTGTACAAAGCATGGTTTAGCCTTGTACATGATTGCCCATTTGAAAAAAAATTCTGAGTTTGGCCGGCATCCCACACAGCAGCTGAACTTCATTACATCCTGGCCTTAATGTTTACAGTATGCACAATTTTTTATCCAATATAAACTTGGCAGAGCCCTCTCTCTGGTATACTGTATGTGTTTTATTTAATTTTCTGCATACAAAGAAAATAACAGAACAAAGATATTCACTTTTGTTGTCATTAAACAGCATCATACAGTATTAAATCTAATGTAAGTATTTAACAGTTAGTCCACTTACTGCTAATGTACCATGACTGCTGGTCTGTCCCCAGTCATAGTCTCACATTCGCTCTCTCTCTCTCGATAAATATATATATGTATATACTGTATATATATATATATTAAATATCACAACTAGCAACCCTCTGCATCACAGTGATACCCTGATAAAGTCAGTGGTTTAATTCTTTTGATTCTTTATCCTAATTTATTAGCAGTAATTTGCTCGTAGAATGAAAGTTGTAATATTGTATTACAGAATGTACGCTTAAAGTAGCATTGCCAAATGTAGACAATAAATATTTCAAATATTTTATTAATCCTTGCTTCTTTGTGACTTTCTGTATTTAAAATATATATAAATGTTGCCATTTGTGTTACATTTTTTACTTTCGTATATACTGTACAACCCTTCTACAAAAAGAGAAAATATCTAATGATTTCAAATTGGTGGTCAAAATTTTCTAGCTATCTAAGAGCAAAAAAAATTATAGAAACATACAGTTGAATGCAAAGTGGCTGTAGTTGTGGGCAGGTGCTGAAGCTAGATTTACTACCTAATGCTATGAAAATAATCTGTTCACCTAATGTGGAGTTCATACATGTGCAAGTGGGAAAGCTGTGCTGTCCATTGATTTTACACTGCCCACTACAACTTTCATGTTTAGTATCTGCACTTTAGGGATGATTGCTGAGTTATCAACAGTGATAGAGATATCAGGTTGGTAACTACTATTGGCAGGTGGAGATGTAATTAATTCTGATATGGAAATATTAAGTTTGAGGTGACGAGATGTCATCTAAGATGAAATGGCAGAAAGGCATTCAGTGACATGGCCCAATACAGATGGTGATAAATCTGGTGAGGATAGGTAGATTTGAGCATCATCTGCATACAGATGATACTGAAATCTGAAAGAGTTGATTAGTTTGCCAAGAGATGTGGTATAGATAGAGAAAAGCAGAGAACCTAAGAATGAGCCTTGGGGTACTCCAACTGAGAGAAGTAGTGAAGAGAAACGAACACTAAAGGAGCGATTAGATAAGTAGGATGAGAACCAAGAAATGGCTGTGTCCTAAAGACCTAGGGATTGTAGTGTTTGTATGAGAAGAGAGTGGTCAACATTGTCAAAAGAGAGAGATCAAGGAGAATAAGTAGTGAGTAATGACCTTTAGATTTAACAGTGACCAAATCATTCACTACCTTAGTCAGTGCTGTCTCTGTGGAGTGCTGGGCACGAAATACTGACTGAAGTGGGTCCAGTAAGCTGTGTGAGTTAAGAAAGTGTGTGAGGCGAGTGTAGGCAAGTCTCTCAAGTAGCTTGGAGGGGCATGGGAGCTGAGAGATGGGATGGTAGTTTGAGAGAGTTAGGGTCAGAGTTTTGTTTTTTCAGAATGGTAGTAATCACTGCATGCTTGTACAGAGAAGGAAACACACCAGTAGACAGAGAGAGATTACAGATTTTGGTTAAGGTTTGGATGAGCACAGCAGACAGAGCTTTACTAATTTGTGAGGTTATAGGATCAAGGGGAGAGAGGTTGTAGAGTAGGCAGATGAAAAGAGTGCAGATACTTAATTTTCATTTGTTAGATCAAATGTAGAGGAGGTTTTAGAGGGTTCAGAAACGGAATTGAGCAGGTCACTGGCAGTGGAAGAGCATACCATTTCATTTCGGATCTTATCAATCTTATCCTTCAAAAAGGAAGCAAAGTCTTGCTCACTGATAGTGGCTGGTGGGCAGGGTGAGGGAGGGACAAGAAGTGATTTAAATGTAATGGTGCGGTCCTCCTCTCATTCATGTTACAGATGTCAAGTTATGTGGAATCAAGACACGAGATCTGAAGCATATTTCCATCATTCTATTCTCTAAAAGCCACACACTTCTACACATCTCACAGAAGGCATTTTAAGAGAAAAGGGGCCCTGTGTTCAGACTCCAGGTAGGCCCCCTCCTCTTCACGGCACCATAGGCTTTGGTATTGTGCCGTAGTCTACTGTGCATGCGCAGGTCTCTGGAAACATGTCACCCGCCATGGTCTGGAGACAAATGTCCTACTGCCAATGCTCAGCAGCCATTTTGGAAGTGATGTTTTCTGCTGCTGCATTGGCGGCAGCGCCTATTGTGGGACTCCAGAAAGGTAAGTATTGAAACAACATGGGTGCAGTGTGTGTGGTGTAGCCCCTCCTGGGCGGTGCAGTGTGTGCAGTGCATACCCTCCTGGGTCCAGGGGCCCATGTACACTGCATACATTGTACTTATGATAGAAAAGCTAATGCATCTCATCCTGTCTGGAACAGCATCACTCAAGAGTTCTGTATACTACCCTCAGAAACAGTAAGATTAATTGAATAAGCTATATAAAATAACATAGAACAGATAGATAGATAGATAGATAGATAGATAGATAGATAGATAGATAGATAGATTATCATAAAATGGCAATTTATCAAATTGAGTCTTTTTTTATTTGATTTTCTTAAGTTCCTTTAAATAATGGATACATCTATGTGAAGAAGTCTTTAGGCCATTTTACTTTACCATATGTTGAGGAGGAAGATCAAAAACATATATTATAGAGAGAACAAAGCTTATTCCAATATAGAAGGCAAAAACAAGTCATCATAAAAGTTGGTGATCTCAAATGCGCAAACTTTGTATAGCAGTCTTGAGGAAAATAGTGGTACCTCACAACTAACCACAGATAAGCACAGTAAAAAGAATATTTTTTTTCCTCAGATTGGCGCATACAACATATACAATGAATAAATGGTCTTACTCCAATAAATTCATGACTGAGGTGAATCCAAGTACTTCTCTAAATGGTGGATTAATTCTTAGTCCACAACCATAAATAAATAGGTGGTTACCAAATGGATTTTCAATCTCAAAAAAAAAGAGAGAAATAATCTAGTGCAACATTGTCTGAACAAATGAACAGAAATGTTTTATTAAATAGAGCTCACAATAAAAACATAATCACAAGCATGTAACCACTTTCTGTGGATAGGGATCACAATGGTTCATATTCCACTATATTACCCGTCCCAGATCGTATGGGGCAAAGAGGCCGAAAGCCCAGGATTCTTTCACCTCCTCTGGTAATCTGTGGACCCACTGGAACTCTCCCTCTAATCTTTCTCACCAGCAGCTTAAAGTTTTTCAGACTCAAGGTCCTTCATCAGAAGCATGGTGAGAGCTACTAAACCTCCTATACTTATACCCCTTCTAATTAGGCTTAATTGCAATTAATATTCCCGCCTTTTTTGTTACATGACATCCGCGGAAATCACATTATTAACATGTCCATCATTCCTTAGTTTCCCACCAGAACATTATCTTCTAAGCAAGAGTTCCTTCCTCGCTTCACGGCCGTTCGTGACCGGAAGTATCTTTAGAGCGTCTCCAGCTGAAGTCCCGTCATCACGGGATTTCGTATCTCCGGCGGAAGTGACGTAATTTCGGAAGTCCCTCATGCGTTCCAACTCGAATACGGACTGGATTATCTTTACTTGTATTGAAAAAAAGTCTTAAGGAATCTAATTCAATATATTCCACAATGTTAATCATCCACAAATAATGTCCACATAAAATCCATGAATAGTCCATATAAATGTCCGTATAGAGTCCATAAATAGTTCATATAAATATGTAAAAAAAAACACACAAAGAGAAATATATAAATATAGTATACAAATTACAATATATTATATAAGGATTACAGGATACATTAGGGAATATTTATTAACATATATAAAAATATATATACTGATAAAAAGACCTCCAGATATCATAAAAAATAAGACATATCAATAATTAAAAAAGATCTATTTCATAAAAACCATTTCATCTCAAAATCCCCATTTAATCCATTAGGAAGCAAAGTTTTTAATTTAAAAAAAAAAATAAGAGAAAATCTAATCTCACCAAAAAAGAATTTTCAGCTTTAAAATCTCTTAAAGAAGATAAGGACCTTATAATTAAACCGGCCGATAAGGGTGGAGGGGTGGTCCTTATGGATAAAGAGACATATATGATGGAGATTATGAAACAACTTGAAAATGGGAACACCTATAGAAAATTAAAAAGTGATCCCACTTTAAGGATATTGAAAGAATTACAGGAACTCTTGGGTGAGGCACTACAGAATGGAGCTCTCACAAAACCGGAGTTTGATTTTTTTAATATAAAATCTCCCTCTACACCTACCATATATGTCCTACCAAAAATACATAAGGACCCCCTCCACCCTCCCGGAAGGCCCATCATAGCGGGTATTAATTGCATAACATCAAATTTATCTGCAGTTATTGATTTTTATCTTCAACCGCTAGTGAGACAAACAAAGGCCTTCCTGAAAGACACTAGAGATGTCCTTAATATTGTGGAGAAAGTGGAATGGAGGGAAGGTTACTTTCTGGCAAGTGGTGATGTATCCACACTATACACTATCATTGATATGGATATAGGCTTGAAGGCTGTAACCTACTTTCTGGAGAAATCAGATCTTACTGAAGAGATTAAAGCATTCATTTTAAAGGGTATTAAATTCATTTTAAAAAATAATTATTTTTATTTTAATGGAACCTATTATGTTCAAAATATTGGGACAGCCATGGGCACCAGGCTGGCCCCCAGCTATGCCAATCTTTTTATCGCATACTGGGAAGATGTCGTCATTTGGAAAGATGACCAGCTGGGGGCGGGCCTGGTGACATGGAACAGATTTATAGATGATGTCCTTTTTGTATGGAAAAATTCAGAAGAAGAATTAAAAACTTTTTGTGACTCTGAATAATAATGAGGTAAACATCAAACTTACCTTCTCTACTAGCCCCATTGAGATAATTTTTCTAGATCTTTCGATTTATAATCAGAACGGTAAATTGAAGACTAAAACATTTAGAAAAAGTACCGATTCAAATGCATAAAGATAGAACTATTATGCATCATGACAACTGGTTAGATGGGATACCATATGGACAGTTCCTACGTATAAAGAGGAACTGTACAGATAATGAGGTGTGTCTTCAACAGTTTGATGAAATGGAGTATCGTTTTGAAGACAAAGGTTATGATACAAAGATTTTAAAGGTGGCACGAGAAAAAGCAACTATAGTAGAAAGAAAGAAATTATTGGAGGGGGAAAAAATGGTAGAACAGAAAAATAATCATCAGTGGGCTTTTATAAGTAATTTTAATGTCCAACATAAAGAAATCGAATCGGTTTTTAAAAGATATTGGAATATTTTAAGGGAAGACCCCATTTTAGGTAACCAAATACCAGAGAGACCATCTTTTATTTATAGACGTGCAAAAACTATAAAGGATAAATTGGTACATAGTCCTACAGAGGATAACAAGAGAACAAGCATAAGAACCCAAGGGTTTCATAGATGTGGCATATGTGTAATGTGCCGTAGTGTAAAAGGGACCAATAAGATAAAGGAGTTCAAAGTGAACGGAATTAAATATCCGATACGTGATTTTATCGCATGCAATTCCAAAAATGTTATTTATTTGTTGGAATATAAATGTGGTATGTTTTATGTAGGCAAAACCACAAGGAACTTGAAAACTCACTTAGCCGAGCATGTTTACAATGTAAGAAAGGGTCTGGAGACCCACACTTTTGCTATGCACTTTAAATTAAAACATAACTGTAACCCTAATAAGATTAAATCTTTTAATGGTATACAAACTGTCCTAACCAATTGGAAAAGTAGAGATCTTGAGTCCAATTTGGCTAAAACTGAAATGAGATGGCTTTTTAAATTAAAAACTTTGGTTCCTAATGGATTAAATGGGGATTTTGAGATGAAATGGTTTTTATGAAATAGATCTTTTTTAATTATTGATATGTCTTATTTTTTATGATATCTGGTGGTCTTTTTTATCAGTATATATATTTTTAGATACGTTAATAAATACTCCCTAATGTATCCTGTAATCCTTATATAATATATTGTCATTTTTATAATATGTTTATATATTTCTCTTTGTGTGTTTTTTTTACATATTTATATGAACTATTTATGGACTCTATACGGACATTTATATGGACTATTCATGGATTTTATATGGACATTATTTGTGGATGATTAACATTGCAGAATATATTGAATTGGATTCCTTGAGACTTTTTTTCAATACATGTAAAGATAATCCAGTCCATATTCGAGTTGGAACGCATGAGTGACTTCCGGGAATTACGTCACTTCCACTGGAGATACAAAATTGACGACGGGACTTCGGCTAGAGACGCTCTAAAGATACTTCCGGATACGAACAGCCGTGAAGCGCGGAAGGAACTCTTGCCTACCAGATAATGTTCTGGTGGGAAACTAAGGAATGATGGACATGTTAATAACGTGATTTCCGCTGATGTCATGTGACAAAAAGCGGGAAAAATAATTGCAATTAAGCCTAATTAGAAGGGGTATAAGTATAGGAGGTTTAGTAGCTCTCACCATGCTTCTGATGAAGGACCTTGAATCCAAAAAGCTTTAATCTGCTGGTGAGAAAGATTAGAGGGAGAGTTCCAGTGGGTCCACAGATTACCAGAGCAGGTGAAAGAATCCCGAGCTTTCAGCCTCTTTGCCCCATACGATCTGGGACGGGTAATATAGTGGAATATGAACCATTGTGATCCCTATCCACAGAAAGTGGTTACATGCTTGTGATTATGATTTTATTGTGAGTTCTATTTAATAAAACATTTCTGTTCATTTGTTCAGACAATGTTGCACTAGATTATTTCTCTCTTTTTTTTTTAGATTGAAAATCCATTTGGAAACCTTCACCTATTTATTTATGGTTGTGGACTAAGAACTAATCCACCATTTAGAGAAGGACTTGGATTCACCTCATTCATGAATTTATTTGAGTAAGACCATTTATTCATTGTATATGTTGTATGTGCCAATCTGAGGGAAAAAAATAAATACAAGTCATTATCAAGGACAGTGTGAAAATAAAAAAGCCTAATTACTATTGCTGGTGTTTAACAAACTCTCATTACTTAATTACGTAAATCAGATTGTATTATCAAAGGATATGATATTCCCACTTGCCAGAATTCCATATATGAATATGGATAATATATGGTATAAAAGGGACATACACATGTATTAGCTTTGGTTTGTATACTGCTTTAATAACCCTTAGCATTCAAATTATATATTGAAACACTTCCAATGCTTTATTTAGTAAATAAAGTTCTTACAACAAGAAGACATTGTATACAAAGTTCCAAGTAAGTAGAATAAATGTTAGATATTTTTGTTGAATGAATTACTGACTGAAGGAAATGAGGGTTTAAATCCATTTTAATTAGACTTTGGCATTTTCAATTGTAATTGCATTGTCATATCTAAGTCTATCCAAACCATCCTTATATAAGTTTTCTTTAGAAGTACAGGGCTTTCTTTTTGTAGCACATGGATGTATTTGCATGATCCTTCCAAAATAGCTTTTCAGTAATCAGTGAATCAGAAGCTGTCTCCAACATGTGCTCAGGAGATGCCAAATATCAGCAAGGTCTGGGGTAGTTATAAGGCTCCGGGACTGAAGGTCTGCAATTTGGTATTAGAAGCTTTTTTTCACATGTAATAGTCATGCAGGACCTAATTTGGATAAGTGCATTCATAGAATATTAACCATTTAACTGGCATTTTTTTCACAAGAACATCTATTTAAAATGTATCCAATATTATTATTAATTGTTTAACATTTGTGTATGTATATATATATATATATATATATATATACATACACACACATCTATATATATATATATATATATATATACACACACACTATATATATATTTTTTTTCTTTAAATCTTTTTCATACATTGGAACATTGGGAACATCGTGACCACAGCAACTTTGATTTGCCTAGTAGTTGCAGCCCTCAGTTATACCCTAGGGGGCTGAGTGGAGTAATTTACATGTGCTTCTCTCTGCAGACACCACTTGGGGGGTCAGATGCTGCATCCTAGGACACACCAGTGGATCAGAGAAGCTGGCAGAAGGCATGTATTTATACAAGATATCTCCTTCAGTATTAGCAAATTATCACACAGCAGCTGTATACAAAGATACAAAGGCTGTGTGACTGCATCCAAATCCGAATCAGACTGAGTGTGCGTAAATCATTGAATTGGAGTAAGAATAGGAATGAATGAATATTTAAGTGTTGTGTTAATGCTTTCTCAGTGGTTTGGAGCATTTCGCTATTCAAACTATTTTTTTGTACTAAGGGGAAGATGTATTAAGACTGGAGAAGTGATAAAGCAGTGATAAGTGCAAGGTGATAACACACCATCCAATCAGCTCCAATATGTAAATTGGCAGTTAGGAGCTGATTGGCTGGTGCATTATCACCTTGCACTTATCACTGCTTTATCACCACTTTATCACTTCTCCAGGCTTAATAAATCTGACCCTAAGTCTTCGAGAGTGTTAAGTGGACAGAGATAAAGTACCAACCAATCAGCTGTCACTTTTCAAACACAGCCTGTAACATGGCAGTTAAGAGCTGATTGGCTGTTACTTTATCTTTCTCCGCTGTATCCACTGTATCCCTCTTCAAGGCTTACTACAAAATGTATGCCCCACAGTGAGAGCTCCACTATACATTGCCTTATACTGTAACACATACATTTTTGGCATTGCCAAACAAAAGCTGGAAAAACTCCTGGTGATGTCAAAAAGTTTTCTGGAAATCTCAAGTTTTCCACATTGGGATATATCATATACAGTATGTTAAATACAATAGAGATATTGAATGGGCTCCAAGTAAATGAATGAACTATTTCCTGGAAGCTGACTTGGACACCTGTTATCACTCTTCCTTGGTAAAGACACCCGTGTGTGGAAATGCGTAGAAAAATGCATACCAACATCCATTTCAAGAGGCTCCAGGGTAATTTCTGATACATTAATACCCAAGTTCCTTCCCTATCCTGGTAATTGCTGTGTTAATCCACTTCACTGTCATTCTGGATGCTACCCCTTTTGAGATTTTATGTTCAGTAAAATTGTGCGTTTTGGCATTCTACACTATGAAAATTGTTTTTCTTCTCTTATCCATAGGAGATGCCATGGGGTGTGTTTATTCTGAATTTCAAAAAATCCCTGCTTAGTGGGTGACTGCAAATAACAGTCACAGTTTCCAGACCATCCAGCAGGTCACATGATCCAGGTCACCCAGCAGGTTCACAAGGAGAGTTCACCAACTGTCACACTTTCCAAAGCACAGTGGTGATGCATTGTGAATGGCAGGTGGACATTTTGTCACATAACTCCAACATGAAGAAACTAATTATAATATTTTTCTGCAAAACTATGAACCAAGATCTTTCATTTGGTATATGACCCTGCTCAGACAACAGCCTCATAAAAATATGTCACTCATAAAAGTTGACCTATAGAAAAGGCACATGGAATTAATTACAAGAGAGTAAAAAATGGCATTGCATCTATATTTATTAAAATTAGCAAATAACTCATAAAGAATATTAACTACAGTATATTACATATACCTCACATACTGGATGTTGTAGCATTTGTTGTCACTATATGATATTAATAAACAAAACTATTTTAAAAAGTTAATTCTGTTAGCAAATATGTTAAATAAAGCTCTGTAAGTAGTGATAATATAACTGATATTTGCAGTAAATGATGCAGGGCATAATAATAATAATAATAATAATAATAATAATTTTGTTTTTGTTGTAGGTTTATTTTCTCTTGAAAATGCAAGCTGTGAACAATTTGACAGTGAACAAATTTATTCTTTTAGGTTTTTATAATATCCATAAATACCAAAATGTACTATTTTGTGCTGTTCTATTGGCATACATTATATGTATGATCGGAAACTTTACTATCATAATTTTAGTTAGAACTGAGACTTGTCTTCGTAGCCCAATGTACTTTTTCATTGGTATATTTTCTACTTTGGAGGTAATGTTTGTCTCAGTAACTGTTCCAAAACTTTTAGCTATCCTCATTCAGACTAAGAGGACAATTTCAGTTTCTGAATGTTTTACACAGATGTACACCTTCAATGCACTTGGGGAAACTGAATGCTTCCTACTTGCATTAATGGTCTTTGACCGTTTTTTAGCTATAAACAACCCATTACATTATTTTGCTATTATGAACAGTAAATATTGTTACAAATTGGCAGTCTTTCCATGGTTGTTCGGTTTTATTGTGTCTGTTTTTCCAACAATTTTTACAATGCTTTTGGATTTTTGTGGCCCAAATGAGATCAATCACTTCTTCTGTGACCTGGCACCTTTGCAGAATTTGGCATGTTCAGACCCATTTGTCAGTAATGTGGCCACAAGTGTGGCGACTGTTATTTCTATTGTTTTGCCTTTCTTTACTATAATAGGATTCTACTTTCATATCATAAGGACTGTGTTAAAGATTAAAACCAAAAAGGGCAAAAAGAAAGCTTTCTCCACTTGTTCATCTCATCTCATTGTAGCTTCTATATTCTATGGCTCTGCTATTATTGTGTATATTAGACCCAAAGGCAGTCACTATGACAAATTTCTTGCTCTCATGTATACTGTTGTTATACCAATGCTGAACCCCTTTATTTATGCTTTCAGAAATAGAGAGGTAAAGAATGCTTTAAGAAACTTAAGTAGACAGCTTCACAGGTGTTCTCAAAGTTAACATGATACATAGGCATATTTTGTGAGTTTATATTGCAGATGATGTGCATTTTTCTGTGGATGACTAGGGGTCTGGTTCGAAGTTGTAAAGTTGTATGCAATGCAGAATTTTCCGCAGTTAAGCAATCAGCAGGAAACTGCATGTGTCTAAGACGCACTTTGCACTTGCTGCGATGGACAGTGGTTGGAAGGAGGACTTATTTGCAAAGTGTTTGACAGGTGGAGCCCATTCATGGGCAAAATGGGGACGCTGTGACTCGAATGCAGGCATGTCATGGCCATTTTTGGGGCTTATTTCAGACTGTTACAACGATTCCATATGCAGTAGAAAAGGGGCTACTGTCTTTCTTCCTGTGGCCATACTGTGTGTCCATACGGCTACTCAGAACTGCAATAATCAAATCATTTGTGACGGTTGCTGCATCTTTGTAGATTTTCGAGGCTTGTGGTGAACATCTCAGTACATTTCCAGGTGGCTGCGGCATTAGCTTATATTCACACATTAGCTGCATAAAAGTCTGCAGCTGATAATGCATTAGTGTACATCACTGATTCAGGCCCTAGGACGTATTGAACTCCGAGTTCGGCGGCCGTGCTGGATGACGGCCGAACTCGGATGTTTTTTAAATGGGCAATCTTGTACAAAGCATGGTTTAGCCTTGTACATGATTGCCCCTTTAAAAAAAAAGTCTGAGTTCGTCCGGCATCCCACACAGCAGCTGAACTTCATTACATCCTGGCCTTAATGTTTACAGTATGCACAATTTTTTTATCCAATATAAACTTGGCAGAGCCCTCTTTCTGGTATATGTGTTTTATTTAATTTTCTGCATACAAAGAAAATAACAAGAACACAGATATTCACTTTTGTTGTCATTAAACATCATATTAAATCTAATGTAAGTATGTAACAGTTAGTCCACTTACTGCTAATGTACCATAACTGCTGGTCTGTCCCCAGTCATAGTCTCACATTCTCTCTCTCTCTCTCTCTCTCTCTCTCTGTATATATATATATATATATATATCACAATTAGCAACCCTCTGCATCGCAGTCAGTGGTTTAATGCTTTTGATTCTTTATCCTAATTTATTAGCAGTAAATTTGCTCATAGAATGAAAGTTGTTTTATTGTATTACAGAATGTACGCTTAAAGTAGTATTGCCAAATGTAGATAATAAATATTTCAAATATTTTATTAATTCTTGCTTCTTTGTGTCTTTCTGTATTTAAAATGTATATAAATGTTGCCATTTGTGTTACAATTTTTGCTTTCGTCTATACTGTACAACCCTTCTACTAAAGAGAAAATATCTAATGATTTCAAATTGGTGGTCAACATTTTCTAGCTATCTAAGAGCAAAAAAAATTATAGAAACATACAGTTGAATGCAAAGTGGCTGTAGTTGTGGGCAGGTGCTGAAGCTAGATTTACTACCTAATGCTATGAAAATAATCTGTTCACCTAATGTGGAGTTCATACATGTGCAAGTGGGAAAGCTGTGCTGTCCATTGATTTTACACTGCCCACTACAACTTTCATGTTTAGTATCTGCACGTGCACCAGTCTCATACCATGTGAAAATGATACATTAGATCAGTGATGAAAGTAGTGAGTGGTGGGCCCAGGTGCAAAAATATGTTTTTGTCCTTTGGTTTGGAGAGAGCAAGGCAGAGGAGATGAATGGGGGCAAGCCTGGTCCTCTGGCCAGAGAGCATGGTAGAGGGTAAAGAGGCAGGCCTGGTCCACAGGTTCGGAGAGAGCAAGGTAGAGGAGAAGAAGGGGTGGGCTGAAGTGGTGAGACTGGTCCTATGGATGCGAGGGAGGAACATAGTAGAGGGAAAGAAAGTGCCATGCATGGTCCTTGTTCTACCTGGGAGAGACCATGGTAGAGGGCATGACGGTGGCATGCCCAGTTCTGCAATAGCTGTCCCATCAGGGGAGGTGGCTTCCTTCTCTCCTGTGAACGCCAGCACCAGGGTTATGGGCATGCAGCGACTGGGCAGCATTAGAGATGTGCACTTGAAATTTTTCGGGTTTTGTGTTTTGGTTTTGGGTTCGGTTCCGCGGCCGTGTTTTGGGTTCGACCGCGTTTTGGCAAAACCTCACCGAATTTTTTTTGTTGGATTCGGGTGTGTTTTGGATTCGGGTGTTTTTTTCAAAAAACACTAAAAAACAGCATAAATCATAGAATTTGGGGGTCATTTTGATCCCAAAGTATTATTAACCTCAAAAACCATAATTTCCACTCATTTTCAGTCTATTCTGAATACCTCACACCTCACAATATTATTTTTAGTCCTAAAATTTGCACCTAGGTCGCTGGATGACTAAGCTAAGCGACCCTAGTGGCCGACACAAACACCGTGCCCATCTAGGAGTGGCACTGCAGTGTCACGCAGGATGGCCCTTCCAAAAAACCCTCCCCAAACAGCACATGACGCAAAGAAAAAAAGAGGCGCAATGAGGTAGCTGTGTGAGTAAGATAAGCAACCCTAGTGGCCGACACAAACACCGGGCCCATCTAGGAGTGGCACTGCAGTGTCACGCAGGATGGCCCTTCCAAAAAACCCTCCCCAAACAGCACATGACGCAAAGAAAAAAAGAGGCGCAATGAGGTAGCTGTGTGAGTAAGATAAGTGACCCTAGTGGCCGACACAAACACTGGGCCCATCTAGGAGTGGCACTGCAGTGTCACGCAGGATGGCCCTTCCAAAAAACATTCCACAAACAGCACATGACGCAAAGAAAAATTAAAGAAAAAAGAGGTGCAAGATGGAATTGTCCTTGGGCCCTCCCACCCACCCTTATGTTGTATAAACAGGACATGCACACTTTAACCAACCCATCATTTCAGTGACAGGGTCTGCCACACGACTGTGACTGAAATGACGGGTTGGTTTGGACCCCCACCAAAAAAGAAGCAATTAATCTCTCCTTGCACAAACTGGCTCTACAGAGGCAAGATGTCCACCTCATCATCATCCTCCGATATATCACCGTGTACATCCCCCTCCTCACAGATTATCAATTCGTCCCCACTGGAATCCACCATCTCAGCTCCCTGTGTACTTTGTGGAGGCAATTGCTACTGGTCAATGTCTCCACGGAGGAATTGATTATAATTCATTTTAATGAACATCATCTTCTCCACATTTTCTGGATGTAACCTCGTACGCCGATTGCTGACAAGGTGAGCGGCGGCACTAAACACTCTTTCGGAGTACACACTTGTGGGAGGGCAACTTAGGTAGAATAAAGCCAGTTTGTGCAAGGGCCTCCAAATTGCCTCTTTTTCCTGCCAGTATAAGTACGGACTGTGTGACGTGCCTACTTGGATGCGGTCACTCATATAATCCTCCACCATTCTTTCAATGGTGAGAGAATCATATGCAGTGACAGTAGACGACATGTCCGTAATCGTTGTCAGGTCCTTCAGTCCGGACCAGATGTCAGCATCAGCAGTCGCTCCAGACTGCCCTGCATCACCGCCAGCGGGTGGGCTCGGAATTCTGAGCCTTTTCCTCGCACCCCCAGTTGCGGGAGAATGTGAAGGAGGAGATGTTGACAGGTCGCGTTCCGCTTGACTTGACAATTTTCTCACCAGCAGGTCTTTCAACCCCAGCAGACTTGTGTCTGCCGGAAAGAGAGATCCAAGGTAGGCTTTAAATCTAGGATCGAGCACGGTGGCCAAAATGTAGTGCTCTGATTTCAACAGATTGACCACCCGTGAATCCTTGTTAAGCGAACTAAGGGCTCCATCCACAAGTCCCACATGCCTAGCGGAATCGCTCCGTGTTAGCTCCTCCTTCAATGTCTCCAGCTTCTTCTGCAAAAGCCTGATGAGGTGAACTGACTTCACGTGTGGCAAGTTCAAAGGGCATCAGAACCTTGCACAACGTTGAAATCATTCTCCACTGCGCTTGAGACAGGTGCATTCCACCTCCTATATCGTGCTCAATTGTATAGGCTTGAATGGCCTTTTGCTGCTCCTCCAACCTCTGAAGCATATAGAGGGTTGAATTCCACCTCGTTACCACTTCTTGCTTCAGATGATGGCAGGGCAGGTTCAGTAGTTTTTGGTGGTGCTCCAGTCTTCTGTACGTGGTGCCTGTACGCCGAAAGTGTCCCGCAATTCTTCTGGCCACCGACAGCATCTCTTGCACGCCCCTGTCGTTTTTTAAAAAATTCTGCACCACCAAATTCAAGGTATGTGCAAAACATGGGACGTGCTGGAATTTGCCCATATTTAATGCACACACAATATTGCTGGCGTTGTCCGATGCCACAAATCCACAGGAGAGTCCAATTGGGGTAAGCCATTCCGCGATGATCTTCCTCAGTTGCCGTAAGAGGTTTTCAGCTGTGTGCGTATTCTGGAAAGCGGTGATACAAAGCGTAGCCTGCCTAGGAAAGAGTTGGCGTTTGCGAGATGCTGCTACTGGTGCCGCCGCTGCTGTTCTTGCGGCGGGAGTCCATACATCTACCCAGTGGGCTGTCACAGTCATATAGTCCTGACCCTGCCCTGCTCCCCTTGTCCACATGTCCGTGGTTAAGTGGACATTGGGTACAGCTGCATTTTTTAGGACACTGGTGAGTCTTTTTCTGAGGTCTGTGTACATTTTCGGTATCGCCTGCCTAGAGAAGTGGAACCTAGATGGTATTTGGTAACGGGGGCACACTACCTCAAGAAATTGTGTAGTTCCCTGTGAACTAACGGCGGATACCGGACGCACGTCTAACACCAACATAGTTGTCAAGGCCTCAGTTATCCGCTTTGCAGCAGGATGACTGCTGTGATATTTCATCTTCCTCGCAAAGGACTGTTGGACAGTCAATTGCTTACTGGAAGTAGTACAAGTGGTCTTCCGACTTCCCCTCTGGGATGACCATCGACTCCCAGCAGCAACAACAGCAGCGCCAGCAGCAGTAGGCGTTACACGCAAGGATGCATCGGAGGAATCCCAGGCAGGAGAGGAATCGTCAGAATTGCCAGTGACATGGCCTGCAGGACTATTGGCATTCCTGGGGAAGGAGGAAATTGACACTGAGGGAGTTGGTGGGGTGGTTTGCGTGAGCTTGGTTACAAGAGGAAGGGATTTACTGGTCAGTGGACTGCTTCCGCTGTCACCCAAAGTTT
The DNA here is from genome assembly GCF_028390025.1 of Pseudophryne corroboree. Lineage (NCBI taxonomy): Eukaryota > Metazoa > Chordata > Amphibia > Anura > Myobatrachidae > Pseudophryne > Pseudophryne corroboree. Next base: position 136,941,348 of record NC_086455.1, on the reverse strand, counting down.
TTGAACTTGTCACTGACTTATTATGAATGCGCTGCAGGTGACGTATAAGGGAGGATGTTCCGAGGTGGTTAACGTCCTTACCCCTACTTATTATAGCTTGACAAAGGCAACACACGGCTTGACACCTGTTGTCCGCTTTTCTGTTGAAATACCTCCACACTGAAGAGCTGATTTTTTTGGTATTTTCACCAGGCATGTCAACGGCCATATTCCTCCCACGGACAACAGGTGTCTCCCAGGGTGCCTGACTTAAACAAACCACCTCACCATCAGAATCCTCCTGGTCAATTTCCTCCCCAGCGCCAGCAACACCCATATCCTCCTCATCCTGGTGTACTTCAACACTGACATCTTCAATCTGACTATCAGGAACTGGACTGCGGGTGCTCCTTCCAGCACTTGCAGGGGGCGTGCAAATGGTGGAAGGCGCATGCTCTTCACGTCCAGTGTTGGGAAGGTCAGGCATCGCAACCGACACAATTGGACTCTCCTTGTGGATTTGGGATTTCAAAGAACGCACAGTTCTTTGCGGTGCTTTTGCCAGCTTGAGTCTTTTCAGTTTTCTAGCGAGAGGCTGAGTGCTTCCATCCTCATGTGAAGCTGAACCACTAGCCATGAACATAGGCCAGGGCCTCAGCCGTTCCTTGCCACTCCGTGTGGTAAATGGCATATTGGCAAGTTTACGCTTCTCCTCCGACAATTTTATTTTAGGTTTTGGAGTCCTTTTTTTACTGATATTTGGTGTTTTGGATTTGACATGCTCTGTACTATGACATTGGGCATCGGCCTTGGCAGACGACGTTGCTGGCATTTCATCGTCTCGGCCATGACTAGTGGCAGCAGCTTCAGCACGAGGTGGAAGAGGATCTTGATCTTTCCCTAATTTTGGAACCTCAACATTTTTGTTCTCCATATTTTAATAGGCACAACTAAAAGGCACCTCAGGTAAACAATGGAGATGGATGGATACTAGTATACTTATGGATGGACTGCCGAGTGCCGACACAGAGGTAGCTACAGCCGTGGACTACCGTACTGTGTCTGCTGCTAATATAGACTGGATGATAATGAGATGAAATATATATATATATATATGTATGTATATATAATATCACTAGTACTGCAGCCGGACAGGTAGATAATATATTTATTAGGTAATGATGACTGATGACGGACCTGCTGGACACTGTCACCTCAGCAGCACCGCAGACTGCTACAGTAAGCTACTATAGTAGTATGTACAAAGAAGAAAGAAAAAAAAAACCACGGGTAGGTGGTATACAATTATGGATGGACTGCCGAGTGCCGACACAGAGGTAGCTACAGCCGTGGACTACCGTACTGTGTCTGCTGCTAATATAGACTGGATGATAATGAGATGAAATCAATATATATATATATATATGTATGTATATATAATATCACTAGTACTGCAGCCGGACAGGTAGATAATATATTTATTAGGTAATGATGACTGATGACGGACCTGCTGGACACTGTCAGCTCAGCAGCACCGCAGACTGCTACAGTAAGCTACTATACTATAGTAGTATGTACAAAGAAGAAAGAAAAAAAAAAACCACGGGTAGGTGGTATACAATTATGGATGGACTGCCGAGTGCCGACACAGAGGTAGCTACAGCCGTGGACTAACGTACTGTGTCTGCTGCTAATATAGACTGGATGATTGATAATGAGATGAAATCAATATATATATGTATGTATATATAATATCACTAGTACTGCAGCCGGACAGGTAGATAATATATTTATTAGGTAATGATGACTGATGACGGACCTGCTGGACACTGTCAGCTCAGCAGCACCGCAGACTGCTACAGTAAGCTACTATACTATAGTAGTATGTACAAAGAAGAAAGGAAAAAAAAACCACGGGTAGGTGGTATACAATTATGGATGGACTGCCGAGTGCCGACACAGAGGTAGCTACAGCCGTGGACTAACGTACTGTGTCTGCTGCTAATATAGACTGGATGATTGATAATGAGATGAAATCAATATATATATGTATGTATATATAATATCACTAGTACTGCAGCCGGACAGGTAGATAATATATTTATTAGGTAATGATGACTGATGACGGACCTGCTGGACACTGTCAGCTCAGCAGCACCGCAGACTGCTACAGTAAGCTACTATACTATAGTAGTATGTACAAAGAAGAAAGAAAAAAAAACCACGGGTAGGTGGTATACAATTATGGATGGACTGCCGAGTGCCGACACAGAGGTAGCTACAGCCGTGGACTAACGTACTGTGTCTGCTGCTAATATAGAGTCTAGACTGGATGATAAATTATTGATAATGAGATGAAATCAATATAATATCACTAGTACTGCAGCCGGACAGGTACTATATATATTTATTATGTAATGACTGATGACGGACCTGCTGGACACTGTCAGGTCAGCACAGCACCGCAGACTGCTACAGTAAGCTACTATAGTAGTATGTATAAAGAAGAATGAAAAAAAAAAAACCACGGGTAGGTGGTATACAATATTATATATATATATATATATATATATATTATATACAATTATATATATATATATATATATATATATATATATTAAACTAGTGGTGATTGATTATTAAACTGGTGGTCACTTCAGGTCACGTTGCAACTTGCAACTAGTACTCCGAGGCCTAAGCAGACAATCACAAAATATATTATTATACTGGTGGTCAGTGTGGTCACAACAATGGCAGTGTGGCACTGACTCTGGCAGCAAAAGTGTGCACTGTACGTTATATGTACTCCTGAGTCCTGCTCTCAGACTCTAACTGCTCCCCACTGTCAGTGTCTCCCCCACAAGTCAGATAATACACTTACAGTCACACTATCTAATCTATAAATATCACTTCAGCAAGTAGTATAGTAGTATACAGTATAGTAGTACTCCTCCTAATAATGCTCCCCAAAATACTGTGTCTCTCTCTTCTCTAAACGGAGAGGACGCCAGCCACGTCCTCTCCCTATGACTCTCAATGCACGTGTGAAAATGGCGGCGACGCGCGGCTCCTTATATAGAATCCGAGTCTCGCGATAGAATCCGAGCCTCGCGAGAATCCGACAGCGTGATGATGACGTTCGGGCGCGCTCGGGTTAGCCGAGCAAGGCGGGAAGATCCGAGCCTGCTCGGACCCGTGTAAAAAAACCTGAAGTTCGGGCGGGTTCGGATTCAGAGGATCCGAACCCGCTCATCTCTAGGCAGCATACTATAATGAGTCAATTAGACTTATTATTACTACAGCTAATATCGCTGTCTGTGGACCCTTTCACTGCAACAGGCCTCAGACAATTCACTGGCTGCATCACCGGTAGTTATACCACTGCGTCAAATACAGGCTTCCCTTCCTTTTGTGCACAAGTCAAAATTGCACATCCCTTTTTATACATGCCCATGACACATCCCAGGAGACTCCTATGACACTCCCAAAAGTCACGTTGGTTACACAGAGTGGTTATCGCAATGTCACCTGCCCAGTTCCTGCCCCAAATCTCCATATCTCATGCAAAGGAACAGTTACATATAAATCAGAATAGTAAATAAAAGCTGCATAAATATGTTACAGTTTTCAAACACTGTAAACATCCCGAGCATCTGTGCAAGCTCTTATTTGTGAGGAAAAATAGAAAAAATGTAAAATAAAAATAGTGTTGTGGTCATACCAAATCTGTAATCGCAGCGGGTCCCTCTGGTTTTTTAACCAGCTCTTGGCTGTTTATAACTTGGGGGAAGGGGGGGGGGGGTAACCAGCAATGGGCTTGACCAGCAGGGGTGCTATAAATATAAAGGTGAAATCCACAGTGTGATTTCTCTGATGAGCGTTGGTCCCTCACAAAAACATGAAGTCCCACACAGTATAACAACTAGCAACAGCTCTAGGATTTTTTTTATGACTTGTTTATTCCACTTTGTGATGGGTATAGAGGTTATGAAGCATTAAGTTGTGAATAACATTGTCTCTTTCTTGTGCACTACCAGTCCTAGTAATCCTAGTCATAAATAATATTTTGGGCTGTCAGTGTGCGTGAACCCAATGTCAATAAGAGGTCTCTCACATACATTTAAAAAAAAAAAATGGGTCCACTCTGATTGGTCAGAGTGTGGCTGCTCCTCCAGGTTTAACCAATCAGTGTGGCCCCATTAATTTCTTAAAGTCTCACCAGTACACCAGTACAGTTGTAGCAAATGTAGCAGCACTATGATTAGAGCACATCAAATGATAATAGCTAACTTTTCTGCTGGAACTTTCTTACTCCCTTGAGAGCAACCTTACATATGCTGTGCAGTATTTCTTTAAAAAAAAGTACCTCTTTTTTATATGATTATTTGCATGGTTTTGTGTATCTTTCATGTAGAATATTACATGCACACTTTTGCTCTTCAGTACTTTAGAAGAACAGACACAATGCTCTATCTGGAAAGTGATGTATCAGGAGTCCACCAGTTCACTTCCATAGAAAGATGGTAACCGGATAGTAGTTCGACAGTACTTATGTTGACAGTCAATAGGTCGACCACTATTGGTCGACATGCATTAGGTTAAAATAGACAAAAGGTCAAAAGGTCGACATTGTTAAAAGGTCAACATGGCAATGGTCAACACAGGAAAAGGTCAACATGAGTGTTTTAAAATTTAATTTTGATTTTCAAGTTTTTCATACTTTACAATCCACGTGGCCTACTATTCTGAATAGTAAACTGTGCAGAGCACATTGGTAGCAGAGTGAGGCATCTTACCCACAGCATGGAGAGTGAAATGAGCCATACAAGGGGCCATCGTGCACTAATTGGGGTTCCTAGTTATGTTACAGAGAAAACAACACCAAAAACATTAAGAAAACTCATGTTGACCTTTTCAGGTGTGACCTTTCCCATGTCGACCTATTTTGTGGAAGTATCCTCCTACGGCGATCGCTGATAAGGTTAACGGCTGCACTATACACTCTTTCAGAGTACACACTGCTAGGCGTTCGCAAGCTGATTGGCAGGAAGTGTCCGGAAAAACGCAGGCATTCCCAAGCGTTTTCAGGGAGGGTGTGTGACATCTGCTCCGGCACAGATCAGCCTGCCTGTATCACACTGTAGGTGTAAGTCCTGGGCTACGCACAGACTGCACAGACTGGAAAAACCATTCGATAGTGAATGAGTTGCGAACAGATTTGTAGTTGACTGGCACTCGCAGAGATTTTTGCACGGCGTAAGCAGACTTGCACGGGGCGGGTTATCACTCTGTCTGGGCGGCGACTATCTGATCGCAAACCTCTGCAAATTCACAGAGGAGCAATCAGTTCTGGATTACCCCCATTGTCCATTATTCCATGAAATTCAAGATGCGGTTTATTTTCCACCATTACACTTGTTTGCTTTTTTTAATTTTGTATTTGAGCTTGGGGCTCTTATAGAAATGTATTATGCATCTGGGGTTGTTTTACAGAAGTGTGTGGGAAAACATTTCTACAAACAATTTACTAAGCATATGAAGGTTTGACCCTCACTGACGAGTTTATGCCTCTCGCCCATTTTCTGAGCAGATTAATCAGAGCGTAATTTATAACTTGCTGTGCGCATTTCTGCTGAGGGCTTGAACATTTTTCTCTACATCTTTAATCACGAGTTTAATCACAAACAGAGACAGCAATGTTATTGGAAATATGTGTGTGACAGCAGGTTGCATATACTGTATAATTACTTTGCATATAACTATACAAACAATCGGAGCATGACATTTTCCTTTTTATACAATTTTATTTATGCACAATATATAGAGAACAGCAGAACCCAGAGATCATAATCACAAGTCAGGCAAGGCAGAGATTAGAAAACTGGTTTAGGTCAATGGTTCTGTACAACGGTTCCGGTATGAATGGTCGACCATGTTATGGTCGACAGTCATTAGGTCGACCACTATTGGTCGACATTGACATGGTCGACACGTGAAACTGATCGACACATGAAAGGTCAACACATGAAAAGGCCGACATGAGTTTTTGAACTTTTTTTGGTGTCGTTTTTTGCGTAAAGTGACGGGGAACCCCAATTAGTGCACCGCGTCCCCTCGCATGGTGCCTTCGCTCCGCTACCGCTTCGCTCGGCACAGATTACCGTTCCAATCGCAGTCCACGTGGATCGTAAAGTATGGTAAAGTTCCCCAAAAGAAAAAAAAGTAAAAAAACTCATGTCGACCTTTTCATGTGTCGACCTTTCATGTGTCAACCATTTTCATGTGTCGACCATGTGTCCATGTCGACCATGTCAATGTCGACCAATAGTGGTCGACCATAACATGGTCGACCATGTGAACGGATACCCTGTACAACATCCATTTATCTCTGTCACATGTATGAATACATATCTCATACATGTTTTAAAAGAGAACAAAGTTTCACTTTATAATAAAAAGGAAGCCAAAATTAGACTGTACTACTTTGATAATAGTATAGTAGTCTAATGCTTGACATCAATACTTTCATATTTTCTCACTAAATTGATCAAGAATGGGCCCATTACTTAAAAATAATTATAAATTACAGTTTCCACAAGTGTGATGGGTCTAATCCTCAATGAATATGCCCTCTGGTCTTAATTTCATTTAGAGTGTAAGAGGTAAAGGGAGTATCAGCGACATACTGTAGCTGCAAGTTTAGAACAAGGCCTTCTTTATTTTAGGAGTTGCGCTAGACAGCTCTAAAATTAGGCAATGTATCTTACATTTTTCCCCTTGCAGCACAACTAATGGTTCTTTCAGGAGTACATTTTGCAATCATCAGCTGGGTTTACTGCTAGCTCTAAATCACCCCAAAATATCCAAGCAGAGAGAAGTTGAACTGGATCTGAACACATGCAAATGCAGAAGCCCTCAATATTTATCCTTGATGTGTTCTTTGGTAGTTTGTAAAGTAAATGCTCCATTATGCAGGAAACAAGCACAGCCTGAATTCACAGATTTGCAGTGAGGCAAAGCATTATAACTTTGCTCCAAATGACCAAAGGAATAACTCTTGTTATTTGTCCTTATGTGCCCCCCAAAAAAACTGATTCTTACAAGAACAAGCAGCAGCGGCTAATGTTGCGTTGGATGCATTTGTGCCCCAAAATTACAGAGATCAAATGTGTTTACTTGTAAAGCTGAAATTACATGCATGTTTACAGTTGTAACTACAGTACAGCACGATTTGTACACATGTGCATCAGTAACATATATGCCAGGCTTACACTAAGCATATGTTACGTTCAGCTATGTTTTTTTTACATTAATAAAACATTTCAAATAGACAAAGTCAAACAGCAATGGATGATACGTCCTTAGCATCAGCAAAATCCACCTTTTGGAGAGTAGCAGGGCTCCGACACATTTCATCCTTCAGGACTTCCTCAGGGGTAGAAGAACCTGTGGCTACCGGTTATTTGGGATGCTTTCAAAATTAAGCGTACAGTATTTTTATGTTTTGTTTGTACCTCAATTGTTGTGTCAGTATTATTGGATCAAAGTTTGTTTATGAAAAATTCTGCCGATGGGGGTATATCTCTTCATGGTTTGAGAACCTCCATCTGATCACTTGCATGAATGCTAATTAAAGATAAGTGGTTTAGATTTTGTGGAATCCGAGCCACTCCGAATACCAGGGATCCGAGTCCACCCTAGCCAAGGCTTGGGTGTTCCCGCCAAACTCGGTTCCCACTTCAAAGTCAAACATCAGAGTCTCATGGGAGTTGGATTCAATATGATCCACAGCGGCCGGGATTCTGTGCGCTGTGTCCAGACTCACAAGTGGTTGTGCTCTTTAATGACTGTGTATAGGAAGCACACAACTGTATTGTGCTGTGTCCAGGCTACAGACTCACAAGTGGCTGTGCTCTTTAAGTAGCTGTGTATAGGGGGCACGCTGCTGTATTGTGCTGTGTCCAGACTCACATGTGGCCCTGCTTAAAGTGACTGTGTATAGGGAGCACGCTGCTGTATTGTGCTGTGTCCAGACTCACAAGTGGCCCTGCTTAAAGTGACTGTGTATAGGCGGCGTGCTGTGAGCTGCTGTATGCTGTGCTGTACTCTGCACTGTGGGGGGTCATTCCAACCTGATCACACGCCGCCGTTTTTCGCAGCGGTGCAATCAGGACTTTAGTGCGCCTGCACATGGGTCACAATGCACAGGAACGTCGTTGTCCGGCAACGGCCGTCACCGGGCAGCAACGAGAAGTACAAAGAAAGTGTTTTTTTTTTTTTTTAAATGTTTTTATATATATATATATATATATATATATATATTCTTTGTATTGGTTGGTGCGCTTTACTCTAGTGCACTTTGTTCACCTGCATCTATAACCTCTTTGATTCACGCAGTGTGTGGCAATATTTCATAGATATAGCTATAAACTGTGGTGTGTTTGTACCACTGCTCTGTCACTTGTAAATTAGCAGGGGGCCCTATCATCGTTCCTCACTGTTTCAAAAGCTGACTGAACTCTCTCATTACAATAATCCCTCTCTCTGAATTTCTTCCTTAAATAAGAAATTCAGAGAGAGGGATTATTGTAATGCTAATTTACAAAGAAAAATCAGAACAAACGTCAAAAATCAAGATCCACTTTTTATCACACAATGGGGGCAATTCCAAGTTGATCGCAGCAGGAAATTTTTTAGCAGTTGGGTAAAACCATGTGCACTGCAGGGGGGGGGGGGGGGCAGATATAACATTTGCAGAGAGAGTTAGATTTGGGTGTGGTGAGTTCAATCTGCAATCTAATTTGCAGTGTAAAAATAACGCAGCCAGTATTTACCCTGTACAGAAACAAAATAACCCACCCAAATCTAACTCTCTCTGCATGCACATGTTATATCTGCCCCCTCTCTCCCTGCAGTGCACAAAACTCAGTTATCCTCACACAGTTTTTTCTTCTATTAATAGGTAGAAGAGAAAAAATGTCTGTTGCCCAGCTGGAGAAAGAGGTCTTTATGCTCACTAAAAAGAGCCCTCTGAGACATACTGTATTTATGCTCACTAAAAAGAGCCCTCTGAGACATACTGTAGGGGGTCATTCTGAGTTGATTGCTTGCTAGCCAGTTTTAGCAGCTGTGCAAACGCTATGCCGCCACCCACTGGGGAGTGTATTTTAGCTTAGCAGAAGTACGAACGCAGGTGCAGCCGAGCTCTGCAAAAACAGTTTGTGCAGTTTCAGAGTAGCTCTGAACCTACTCAGCGCTTGAAATCACTTCAGCCTATTCGTGTACGGATTTGACGTCATACACCTGCCCAGCGAATGCCCAGCCACGCCTGCATTTTTTCAGACACGCCTGTGTTTTTGTAAACACTCCCTGAAATCGCCCCCTTCCTGTCAATCTTCTTGTGGCTGTCAGTGCGACTGAAAACTTCACTAGAACCTGTGCAAAACAACAACGAGCTTTGTACCTGTACGACCTGTGTGCACATTGCGGTGCATACACATGCGCAGAAAATCAATTTTTTTATCCTGATTGCTGCACTGCGAACAACAGCATCTCGTGATCAACTCGGAATGACCCCCATAATGCATCTCTGCACAGAATGTGTGTTAGGCTGATGACTGCCTGTAAGAAAGCAGCAGTTAGCTGCAATCACCACAAGATGGAGTTGCTGTATGTATAATGACAACAGAAGGTTGTGCATTGTCATGATAAACAAGCGTATTTTACAAAGGTGTTTCAGAGTTTAAGAATAAATGGAATTATTGGAGGTCATTCCGAGTTGTTCGCTCGCAAGGCGATTTTAGCAGAGTTGCTCACGCTAAGCCACCGCCTACTGGGAGTGAATCTTAGCATCTTAAAATTGCGAACGATGTATTCGCAATATTGCGAATACAAACTTCTTAGCAGTTTCAGAGTAGCTTCAGACTTACTCGGCATCTGCGATCAGTTCAGTGCATGTCGTTCCTGGTTTGACGTCACAAACACACCCAGCGTTCGCCCAGACACTCCCCCGTTTCTCCGGCCACTCCTGCGTTTTTTCCGGAAACGGTAGCGTTTTTTCCCACACGCCCATAAAACGGCCTGTTTCCGCCCAGAAACACCCATTTCCTGTCAATCACACTACGATCGCCTGAGCGATGAAAAAGCCGTGAGTAAAAATCCTAACTTCATAGCAAAATTACTTGGCGCAGTCGCAGTGCGGACATTGCGCATGCGCACTAAGCAGAAAAACGCTGCGATGCGAAGAAATTTACCGAGCGAACGACTCGGAATGAGGGCCATTATTATTTGTTATTACTACCAGTTCTTTATATAGTGCACACATATTCTGCAGCACTTTACAGAGAATAATTGTCCATTCACATCAGTCCCTGCCTCAGTGGAGCTTACAATCTATATTTCCTACCACATGTACATGCGCACACATTCACGCTAGGGTTAATTTTGTTGGGAGCCAATTAACCTACCAGTATATTTTTCGATTGTGGGTGGAAATAGTATACATTTCAGACATTTTATAGTTGTTACTATGATTTTACTTTTTATTCTCTCTCAGAACCATGGCCCTCATTCCGAGTTGTTCGCTCGTTATTTTTTTTCCGCAACGGAGCGATTAGTCGCTTATGTGCATGCGCAATGTCCGCAGTGCGTCTGCGCCAAGAAAATTTGCTAATAAGTTTGGTATTTTACTCACGGCTTTATGAAGAAATTTCTTCGTTCTGGTGATCGGAGTGTGATTGACAGGAAGTGGGCGTTTCTGGGCGGAAACTGGCCGTTTTATGGGAGTGTGCGAAAAAACGCTGCCGTTTCTGGGAAAAACGCGGGAGTGTCTGAAGAAACGGGGGAGTGTCTGGGTGAACGCTGGGAGTGTTTGTGACGTCAAACCAGGAACGAAACTGACTGAACTGATCGCAGTGGCAGAGTAAGTCTCGAGCTACTCAGAAACTGTTAAGAAGTTTCTTTTCGCAATTATGCGAATCTTTCGTTCGCAATTCTACTATGCTAAGATTCACTTCCAGTAGGCGGCGGCTTAGCGTGTGCAAAGCTGCTAAAAGCAGCTAGCGAGTGAACAACTCGGAATGAGGGCCCATATGTCTCTGTTGCTGGTAATACAACATGTCACAGACAAAGATGACCAGAGCAGAAAAGGAGCTAGTAATTCTACACATAGGGGGTCATTCCGAGTTGATCGCTCGCTAGCTAGTTTTAGCAGCCGTGCAAATGCTATGCCACCGCCCACTGGGGAGTGTATTTTAGCTTAGCAGAAGTGCAAACGCATGTTCAGCCAAGCTCAACAAAAACAGTTTGTGCACTTTCTGAGTAGCTCTGAACCTACTCAGTGCTTGCGATCACTTCAGCCTATTCGTGTCCGGATTTGACGTCATACACCCGCCCAGCGAACGCCCAGCCACGCCTGCGTTTTTGCAAACACTCCCTGAAAATGGTCAGTTGACACCCAGAAACGCCCCCTTCCTGTCAATCTTCTTGCGGCCGTCAGTGCGACTGAAAACTTCACTAGAACCTGTGCAAAACAACAAATGCCTTTGTACCCCTACGTCATGCGTGCGCACTGCGGTGCATACGCATGCGCAGAAATTATAATTTTAATCCTGATCACTGCGCTATGAACAACGGCAGCTAGCGATAAACTTTGAATGACCCCCATAAACACAGTCCAATACTAGAGCTCAGTTACCAGAGAACCAAGTCCACCCGAACTTACCCAATCCGAGTAGACACGGGTCGTGACTCGGATCTCCCTGCCTGCCTCAGATCCGAAAACGAAGCAAAACTTCATCTTCCTAGTGCTGGACCTCATATCTCGCAGGTTTTGGATTCAGGTGTCAATTTCAAAGTCCCATTGAATTCAATGGGCTGACCACTGATTGGGTGAGAGCCGTTCTCACAGCTCTCAGCCAATGGTACCATGCATTCTTGTCCACCAAGAGGCTACTGCTGTTTAATAGCCACACACAAGCCAAACGGTAGCACATTTTCGGCTATGGGACAAAAGCAGTTGCCCAGGGCCCGGCAGGTCCCAAGTGCCCACCAACAGGGCTTAATCTGTGAGGAGACACTGTTACTGGTGCCGGGCAGTCTGGCATCACTCTGCACTACACTGTTTGTTCAAAGTCAAAATAAACTACAGCTTCCAGCAGTCCTTGCTGCCGGGAGCTGTAGTTTATTTTAAGTTTGAACACTCTGTAGTTCAGAGCAGTGCCAGGCGATGTCTACTTCCCCAGCGGCCTCCTGCGCAATCATGGCACCTCCTGTCCAATCTCCCAATCCTGGCACTCCAGGTTCGTTTAATGCTGGCTCCAGGCTCGAAGGGCAGGATAAGGGGCACAATTACTGTGGGCATTATGTGTATAATTGGCACAACTGCAGTGGTCATTGTGTAAGTGGCACAACTTCAGCGGGCAATGTGTTTGTAAGGGGCTCTACTACTTTGGGAATTAAGGCCCTCATTCCGAGTTGTTCGCTCGGTAAATTTCATCGCATCGCAGCGATTTTCCGCTTAGTGCGCATGCGCAATGTCCGCACTGCGACTGCGCCAAGTAAATTTGCTATGAAGTTAGGATTTTTACTCATGGCTTTTTCTTCGCTCAGGCGATCGTAGTGTGATTGACAGGAAATGGGTGTTTCTTGGCGGAAACAGGCCGTTTTATGGGCGTGTGGGAAAAACGCTACCGTTTCCGGAAAAAACGCAGGAGTGGCCGGAGAAACGGAGGAGTGTCTGGGCGAACGCTGGGTGTGTTTGTGACGTCAAACCAGGAACGACAAGCACTGAACTGATCGCAGATGCCGAGTAAGTCTGAAGCTACTCTGAAACTGCTAAGAAGTTTGTAATCGCAATATTGCGAATACATCGTTCGCAATTTTAAGATGCTAAGATTCACTCCCAGTAGGCGGCGGCTTAGCGTGTGCAATGCTGCTAAAATCGGCTTGCGAGCGAACAACTCGGAATGACCACCTATGTGTATCAGGGGCTCTACTACTTTGGGTATTGTGTATAAAAGGAACTACTGTATGCGCAGTGTGTATATGGGGTACTACTGTGTAGTGTAACCTGAATGAGGACCACTGGTGTCATAATGTGAATAAGGGACTCTACTACTGTATGTGATGTAATATGAATCTGAGGCACTACATGTGGTATAATGTGAATAAGATTGTGCTGACTGGTATCAGGTAAAAAAACCGTCCTGCAATTTGCAGCTGAGCTGCTGTCTATGCGCTGGGGGGCAGTCACTGGGTCCAGGGGAAAAGCGGGAATCTTTGCAAGCTAACAGCAAAGTGGAGTGGGTGGGTGTTGGTTTGTCTGTCCAATGTGTCACCGGGTGTGGGGTGGAAGTGTTTGTGCAAGCAGTCATGTGTGGGGAGTGGCGTTGTTGCCATACACTGACTGGAGGGGGAATGCTTGAGGAAGAGGGGGCCCCAAATCAGTGCCTTGCTTAGGGCCCCATGAGGTCTAAATCCACCTCTAAATCCAGACATGGCAGGCACTGAGAGAGTGCTGTATCACTGCAGCACACGGACCATCATTATCCTCACAGACACCATCGGGGGACCCTCCTGCATGCTGCTTCTAGGCTACAGATGGCATGTCTACCCGCAATGTATCCAACCTGCACTGTATCCAACCCACACTGTAACCTGCACTGTTTCTGACCCACACTGTATCCGAACTACACTGTATCTAAACTACACTGTAAACTGCACTGTATCTGACCCACTCTGTATCCAGTCTGCACTGTATCTGACCCGCACTGTATCTGACCTGCACTGTATCCAACACACACTGTAACCTGCACTGTATCCAACCTGCAGTGTGTCTCGCACTGCAACCTGCATGGTATCCAACACTGTATCCGACCCATACTGTATTCAATCCCACACCATTATGATGCCTTAGGCAAGATTTTGGCTGGTGCCCCCAAGCAGATAATCCACAAATCTTATTTGTTTATTCACCATGGAAATTGCTGTCAATTAATGTTGTTGATATTAATAATACTGTAGGAACAACAGGTCCAAATGACATGATTTTAGCTGTTTTTTTGTTTTCTACAATCTTAAAAAGAAATCTACAACTAATATCGAACTAAAACTGTTGAGGGTGCTTTTTGAAATACCGAAACATGGGGATCCTTGCACATCTCCTGGCTGTGCTGAAAACTTTACACACTGAATGGTGGGCAGCTTAAGTAATGCAAAGCTAGTTTGTACAAGGGCCTACCAATTGCCTTCATTTCCTTCTAGTAGTCATAGGGACACAAATGGCTTTTATATACAGTATACGTGAACAAACGCACAGGGGTACAGTGCACCAGAACAGTACAAACAATAGAACAATATATTTATTTTAATTTGACAGGTCAACTCACACTGTGGCAATTCAAAGGGTTTTATATGTAAATGAATAATAAATGCAAAGGGGACAGTGCGCCAGAACAGTACAAACAATATAACAATATATTATTTTTCACTTAACTGCTTGACTCACACTGTGTGGAGTCACATGACGTATATATGCACTTGAACAAGTGCAATAGGTTACAGTGCACCAAACAGTACTAACAATAGAATATTTTTTTTTTTTAACTCTCACCTCTACTCACACTGTGGGGAGTCACAGGGCTTATAAATGCACATGAACAAAGGGGGCGATTCATACCTGATCGCTGCTGTGCATTTTTGCACAGCGGGCGATCAAGTCCCACCAAAATGCACACACGCATTGGACAACAACAACAGGTATTGCCAGTCAGCGATAGAATGGTGTGAAAATTCTGATCACACGGACGTTCACAAGGTGATTGACAGGAAGAGGCCACTTGTGGGTGGTAACTGATCGTTTACCGGGAGTGTTTGGAAAAATGCAGGTGTGCCCAAGCGTTTTCAGGGAGGGTGTCTGACATCAGCTCCAGCTTCGATCTGTGTTTAGGTGTCAGTGGACTGCATACGCTCTTACCCAAAGTTTCACTACTTGACACTGACTTCTGATCTGATTAATGAGCTGCAGGTGACGTATAAGGGAGGATGTTCCTAGGTGGTTAACGTCCTTACCCCTACTTATTACAGATTGACAGAGGCAACACACGGCTTGACACCTGTTGTCTGGATTTGTGGAGAAATTATTCCACACCGAAGAGGTGGCTTTTTTTGGTATTTTGCCCCGGCATCACAATGGGCTTTTTCACCCCAAGGATAACTGGTGTCTCCCCCGGTGCCTGATTTAAACAAACCACATCACCATCAGAATCCTCATCGTCATCTTCCTCCTCAGCGCCAGCAACATCCATATCCTCATCCTTGTGTACTTCAACAGTGACATCTTCAATTTGAATATCAGAAACTGGACTGTGGGTGCTCCTTCCAGCACTTACAGAGGGCATGCAAATGGTGGAAGGAACCACCTCTTCCCGTCCAGTGTTGGGATGGTCAGGCATCGCAACCGCCGACACACTTGAACTCTCCTTGGGGATTTGTGATACCATCTTAGAAAGCACAGTTCTTTGCTGTGCTTTTTCCAGCTTAACTCTTATCATTTTTCTAGCGGGATGATGAGCGCTTCCATCATCATGTGAAGCTGAACCACTAGTCATGAACATAGTCCAGGGCCTCAGCCGTTCCTTGCCACTCCGTGTCGTAAATGGCATATTGGTAAGTTTACGTTTCTCCTCAGACCATTTAAATTTCTTTTTTTGGGTCTTTTTACTGAACATTGTCATTTTGGAATTTACATGCCCTCTACTATTACATTGGGCATCGGCCTTGGCAGACAACGTTGATGGGATTTCATCGTCTATGTCATGACTAGTGGCAGCAGCTTCAGCACTAAGAGGAACTTTCTCTATTTTATCCTCCAAATATTTGTTCTCCATTATTTTTCTACAGTTATATAACAATGGGGGGTCATTCCAAGTTGTTCGCTATGTTCTACGTACACAAGCAGCATACGCAAAAGCGCGAACACATCACACGATTGCAAACAAACGCCCACCTCGCACTATTGCAATCGTCCATACACTAGTGCACAAAGTAGGCATGCATATATGTAGCATCGCATGTTAGCGATCCGTCCGCATGACTACCATATGCATCGCTAGCAACACAGAACACACCGCATATATGCAATGCCTTCGCAGGAGTATACATGCTTATGTAAATCTGCACATTTTTGCACAGGATAGGTTTTTTTTTTTCGTTTTTTCCCTCCCCACAAACACTGCTCACTGCCATACTTTTTCGTATCCCTTCCTCAATTAAGAGACCAATTAGGCTAAGGAATGTAAATGTGATTATCCAATTAAGTATTCCTTGACTTCAAAAGGGAGACTTTGTCAGCCTAATAGTATAATATTACAAATGTGGTGCTTATTCTTGTTCATTTTCCAATTTTGAATTTACAAATATTTGCAAGACCACAACATTTAAATGTGTATAATCTTTCAGTGTACATGTATGTACATGTCCTTTTTAATGTTTTTTTTTTTTGGGGGGGGGGGTGCATTTCTGAAACAATCACCTCCTGTCATGCGTCTGCCTTTTTTGTATTTGTTTTACTAAAATTCCATTAAGTAGGTCTTTGACACTCTTTAATGTTCCCATGATCCAAGTTCAACACATTGGTACATATGTTCACATTTTAAAGCACAACATCAAACTCCTTTGTAGTGCTAAACAAAGTATTTTTTATTTTTTTTTGGAAAACATAGTAATTCTTTTTTTTTTCAACAAAAGCAAACATAACTGCAAAACAAAATGTAACTAAAAAAAGAAGAAAAATTTCTGAAGAAACTTGATTTCCTCCAGGAGGCCCCTGCAATGGCGCTCCATTCTGTGCAGGCTTTGGCCAATTAAGGCATGGGGATCTCCAACAGCATCATCTGTAAGGAAGGTAAATAATACTAAATTATTAACTGACATAACACATTATATAAGCAAGCCACAAAACATGGAGAGAGTTATGTTTTCTAAAAAAAACAATTAAGGAGCGCTAGTATCATATAAAAGTTTTAATAATACAAAAAAGCAGTAAAACCACCTATAAATATTCAATTAAGAATATGATATCCATACAATGCAATGTAATATAGTAGAAATAGGTATATATAAATTCGGCTAAATTAGCTAGATACACGCAGTATTGCAGTCCATAATTAGAGTGCCATGATGCTGGTGTCATCCAAGATAAGTAAACCTTATGTGCAATGAGTGGCAGTCCTGGACCTTATGACAAGTACAGATATGTGTTCAGATATATTTGATGCTCACCCCTGTTTGAATGTAACTGTTCTCGCCCGTGGTTGATAAACGCTGGTTCCCGTCAGTAGTGGTATTGTAGAACGAACTTCCAGTGGCTGATGAACACCTTTACCTGAGTATATCACACACACACACACACACACACACACACACACACACACATATACACGTACTGTGGAGCACATTAGAATATAAACACAAAATCCACAATACAATGAAGGACAACCCCAGCACAATAGATTTTAGGAGCATTAATTTCCATAAAATTAAAAAACTAAACACTATATAAAATAATTTGCAGCATTCAAAGCACATAACCGTTAGCCGAATACATAAACACTTACCTCTCACGGATTCACAACAGTAAGACTCATCTCTCTTCTCTCCAATAACCTCCACTCCACACTATACCTCTGCAAACCTTCACTCCAGCATACACCCACAAACACAGGCCGCATACAGCCCGTTTAAATAGCCAGTAATCCAATTACTGTAAAAATTAGTGTATGCAGCACCTGTGCAATTTCCCGCACAAACATACGTACGCAGGTATAAAAATCCTACACACATGCCAAACGCACATGCCATCACCAATATGGTGACTAGCAGCCATTAGCGGATCTTGCCACGGGCAAGCAGGACTTTTGCCTGGGGCGCCGGCGCCATCCGGAGGGCGCCGCATCAGGGCAAGATCCGCTGCTGCTGTGCCCCCCCCCCCCCCGCTGCCTGCTGCCGCTGGCCGCTGTGAAGGGAAACTAGAGTTTCCCTTCGTGGAGATGTCCTTTACTGACGTCATCACGCACCGCACATTAAAGGACCTCTCCACGAAAGGCTTCACAGCGACCAGCGGTAGCGGGGGGCACCTTTCAGAGCGCTACAGTAGTCTTTACAGGGGGCGTAAATAACCACGCCCCCTGTATGAAGCCACGCCCCCCATTGCCGCCCGGGGAGCGCAAAGCCCCAGAACCGGCCCTGCTAACAGCGACCTCGATGGGGAGATTGCAGAGCTGCAGCAGCAGATGAGGGCCATGGTGGCGAGGAGAAGGAGGCTGCAGCAGCAACGGCAGCAGCAAACACCTGCCAGTGCAGAAGATTAAGGAGCAGGACCTAGTACTGCAGCACCCCCATCTACTGAACCACACACATAGGAGGCTGCTGTGAGTGCTCTGCCAGAGGCAGATGAAAGTCAAACTGAGGGAGATTCAGGTGTACAATACATACTCAAACCCAACAAAGCCAGCCACAAAGTCAAGAGGAAGATGGGGATCATTTGCAGGAAGAGAGATCACAGGCAACGAGCAAAAAGAGAAGGCGCCAGCTCGCATTTACGAAGAGGGAGTTCCGAATTTTGGTACCACAAGCCATGGAAAGCCATGGAAAAAATGAATTATGGAAGTAAAAACATGGATGCTGCGGCCAAAGACCGCATCTGGCGAGACATTACTGACCGCATCAATGAAGGCGCCCAATAGTCCAAACCCCACAGGAAGTACAAAGACGGTAAGTACCTATTGACACACAATTGCAAACAGTTTTTGATAACCATGGTGGTCATTCCGAGTTGTTTGCTCGGTAAATTTCATCGCATCGCAGCGATTTTCCGCTTAGTGCGCATGCGCAATGTTCGCACTGCGACTGCGCCAAGTAAATTTGCTAAGAAGTTAGGCATTTTACTCACGGCTTTTTCTTCATTCAGGCGATCGTAGTGTGATTGACAGGAAGTGGGTGTTTCTGGGCTGAAGAAACGGGGGAGTGTCTGGGCGAACGCTGGGAGTGTTTGTGACATCAAACCAGGAACGACAAGCACTGAACTGATCGCACTGGCAGAGTAAGTCTCGAGCTACTCGGAAACTGCACAGAGATGTCTTATCGCAATATTGCGAATCTTTCGTTCGCAATTTTAAGATGCTAAGATACACTCCCAGAGGGCGGCGGCTTAGCGTGTGCAATGCTGCTAAAAGCAGCTTGCGAGCGAACAACTCGGAATGACCACCCATGTTTGTAAAAATGTGATGTTGCCTATAGCAACCAAAATCATGACATGTGTACAACAAGTAAGCAAGACATTTATTGTTTTTTTCTTCCTTTCCCCAAAAACAAAACACATATGTAGTTGGGCCAACTTCAAGTCCCACCTGAGGACAAAAAGGTCTGCGGAGTGGAATGCTTCGAGGGCAACAGGGGGAGGACCACCCACTGCCACTGTGGAGTTTACCGAGCTAGAGGAGCTGGCGATGCCCTGTGTGACCTACGAGGAGGTTCGTGGGGTCACGGAAATGGACACCGACATGCCTGAGATTGTAGGCCTACATGACTTGCCTGGTAAGTTGCCTTATATAGTGAAGTTTTTAATGCAGGCATGTCTGAAACTACATATCCCAGCATGCCCTGACACAGTTTTGCTGTCAGAGAATGCTGAAGCTGTGTCAGGGCATGCTGGGATGTGTAGTTTCTCCACAGCTGGAGGGCCGCAGTTTGGACATGCCTGGTTTACAATATTAGTTTGAAAGTTGGTACTAACTTTTTTTTTCTCTCCTTTTGTCTCACATTAATATATCTGCTTTTTACATAACACAGCACAGGAGGGTAAGTTTGGTGAGTCACAGGAGGGGCATCTGACGGAGAATGAGGTGGGGGGATGTAGTGAGCCCTCCAGTGTGGGTCTGCCTATTCCAACAGGCCAGCCACACTGGCCCCCCCACCCAACCCTCTCTCCCAGAGATTCTGAATGAGATCTCAATCATGGAGATAGGCTGAACCAATTCCATGACGTGATGACCCGGGAGGTATGCCAGATATCTCTTTGGCTCACTGAGCATACCACCTGTGTTGGGCAAGGTGTGGCTGAACTCAGGCAAGGCCTATCCGAGCTCACCTCCTCTGTCCAACAATTAACTATCTCAGTTGGACAAGGTCTACAGGACATTGCTGACCTTCTTTCCCACAGTGGCAGGGAGCCAACAACACCTGCTCCCTCCCCTACCACTGCCCAGGAAGAAGATCCCACTGGGCAGGACCCTCTAAGGTCACTTCGCAGACCTACCAGTGAGCATCCACGTCAGGCGGGGCGAAAGAAGAAAAAATAACATCTCTCCAGATGTGGCCACATTGCCCAGCGCCCATGTGTACAATGTTTCCATAATGTATTTTCTATGGCTTGTGGGACCAAAATGTCCAACTCCCTCATGCTGAAAGGGTTTGGTGTCTTCTCTTTTTGTTAGTAGCCTGTGATGAATTTTCCTGTGAACTTGAACCACCTTCCTCTTCCTAGCGTGCTGTGGCTATTTGGGTTTGGGTATTGTGCCCCGAATCTTCCTCAGTTTGACCAACAAGATCCTCTGGCAGGGGATTAACACCAGTCTCTTTATAGTGTATGCTGGCCAGTAGATGGGGGGCTTCTGTGATCCTAAGTTCTGCACTGGCAGGTGTTTGTTGCTATGCCATTTTGCTGAATGTTTCTTTTTTATTTTATATTTTCCAGACAAAAGTCAAATTACTTAATTCAGGTATTTGTTGCTATGGCATGTTTGCTGATTGTAGTGTTTTCATTTTTTTATCAAGACAAAAGTAAAATTGCTTTATTTAAATCATCTGTGTGTGTATATTGTGTGTTTCTTATTGTTAGTTGATGCATTAGTTTTAAATGTATAGTTAATAAAATGTAGCAAAAATGTTACGTTTGGGGATAAAGGGCACAAACATTGCATATCTCATAATTAAAATTGCTTAGCATTAACACCAGTTAACTGTGCCTACAAACACAATATATTAAGACAAAGCAATTTGGTTACTAGGGGCAACATGCCATAGTTGGAGAAACTGACAAGTGAACAAAATCACACTTAACAATGTGTTAGGCACATCAGTAAGAAAAAACATTAGAGTTAGCCTGCATTATGTGTGTAATGTTAGTATATGAGTGTCCAAAGGAAGGATGGAATGTGGAAAACATGGCATGTTTGTGGGAAGCACTTTTACTATGAAAATTGGCTAGGAAATACTTAGCCAATGGCAAAACGTTGTACACAAAGCATACATATGTATCATACCAAAAACACATGCATTTTGTACAAACACACATGTGTGATACTTGTCAGTGTGTCAGATTTGTTAATGGTATAGTAAATGGTCATTTGCTAGGAGTTTAAAGGCACATACTGTCTGTCAGAGTGTCAGTTGCAATTGCAGTGTGGAGCAATTAGCTGCTCGCCAGCTACATTTTATTGACAATTATCCGCTAGCTACACCCTGCCAGGCACTTGCTGCCCGAGTTTGTCTACTCTACGTAGCTCAGAACCTACTCCTGTGCTGCATTCGTCTTGCGAACGGTTGTTGTGTATCTGCTAACATCAGCTACGCTGCGATGCAAAACACACACCTACTACCCTTTGCACAATCCCACAGTAAACACCCACCTTCACACCCCTTTTCGCTAGCTAGCGAAGCCTTTCCTCCGCACCGCCTTCAACACGCCTCTTTGTCGTTGGACTACTGCGAACACAAAAAGCGTTTGTATTTCTGCAAATTCATCACACGGCTGTCTTTGCACATGCGCATTGTAGCTTTTGCGCATGCGCATTTGGTTAAATTCCGTGCCTTGCGATGCGATGATCCGCTGCGAACAACTCGGAATGAGGGCCAATGGCCCTCATTCCGAGTTGTTCGCTCGTTGCCGAGTTTCGCTATATTGCGATTAGTCGCTTACTGCGCATGCGAAAGGTTCGCAAAGCGCATACGCTTAGTTATTTTACTCAAAAGTTAGGTATTTTACTCACGGCATAACGAGGATTTTTCATAGTTCTGGTGATCGGAGTGTGATTGACAGGAAGTGGGTGTTTCTGGGCGGAAACTGGCCGTTTTATGGGTGTGTGCGGAAAAAACGCTGCCGTTTCTGGGAAAAACGTGGGAGTGGCTGGAGAAACGGGGGAGTGTCTGGGCGAACGCTGGGTGTGTTTGTGACGTCAAACCAGGAACGAAACTGACTGAACTGATCACAGTGGCAGAGTAAGTCTCGAGCTACTCAGAAACTGCAAAGAAATTTCTATTCGCAATTATGCAAATCTTTCATTCGCAATTCTGCTAAGCTAAGATTCACTCCCAGTAGGCGGCGGCTTAGCATGTGCAATGCTGCTAAAATCAGCTAGCGAGCGAACAACACGGAATGAGGGCCAATATACGGTACAGAAGAGCGTAACTCTACACCACACAGGGCAAACCCTGTGAAAATTATTTGTATTAAATATTAATAACCCCTTTATTTGGAGTAAATAATATACAGCACCACTGAATTTATATGGCAGCACCACTGGACTGGATTTATACGGAATTATATGGACTTATATGGAAATATACAGGAGAATCACTGGACTTATACGCCAGTACCATTGGAATTATATGGCAGGATCACTGCACTTATACGCCAGTACCACTGGAATTATACAGCAGGATCACTGGATTTATACGGCAGTACCGCTGGACATATACGGCATTATCAATGAACATATACAGCAGTACCACTGGACATATACGGCAGTACCACTGGACATATATACGGCAGTATCACTGGACTGGACTTATACCCCAGTACCACTGGAATTATACGGCTTAATCACTAGACTTATACAGTACGCCAGTACCACTGGAATTATACGGCACGATCACTGGACTGGACTGGATTTATACGCCAGTACCACTGGAATTATACGTCAGGATCACTGGATTTATACGCCAGTACCACTGGAATTATATGGCAGGATCACTGGAATTATACGGCAGGATCACTGGACTGGATTTATACGCCAGTACCACTGCAATTATACATCAGGATCACTGGATTTATATGCCAGTACCACTGGAATTATACAGCAGGATCACTGGAATTATACGGCAGGATCACTAGATTTATATGGTAATACTGCTGGACATATATGGCAGTATCAATGGACATATACTGCAGTATCAATGGAAATATACGACAGTATCGCTGGACATATACAGCAGTATTACTGGACTGGACTTATACGCCAGTACCGCTGGAATTATATGGCAGGATCACTGGAATTATACGGCAAGATTAATGGAATCATACGGCAAGATCAATGAAATCATACGGCAGGATCAATGGAATTATATGGCAGTACTGCTGGACATATACGGCAGTATCACTGAACATATACGGCAGTATCACTGAATATATACGGCAGTATCACTGAACATATATTCGCCAGTTCCAGTGGAATTATACGGCAGGATCACTGGATTTATACGGCAGTACCGCTGGACATATACAGCAGTATCACTGGAATTATATGGCAGTATCACTGGACATATACGGCAGTATCACTGGACTGGACTTATACGCCAGTACCACTGGAATTATACGGCAGGATAACTGGATTTATACGGCAGTACCGCTGGACATATACGGCAGTATCACTGGACATATACGGCAGTATCACTGGACATATACGGCAGTATCACTGGACTGGATTTATACGGCAGTATCACTGGACTAGATTTATACAGCAGTACCACTGGATTTATACAGCAGTACCACTGGACATATACGGCAGTATCACTGGAATTATATGGCAGTATCACTGGACATATACGGCAGTATCACCGGACATATACGGCAGTATCACTGGACATATACGGCAGTATCACTGGACTGAATTTATACGGCAGTATCACTGGACTAGATTTATACAGCAGTACCACTGGATTTATACAGCAGTACCACTGGACATATACGGCAGTATCACTGGACATATACGGCAGTATCACTGGACATATACAGCAGTTTCACTGGACTGAATTTATACGGCAGTATCACTGTAGTAGATTTATACAGCAGTACCACTGGATTTATACAGCAGTACCACTGGACATATACGGCAGTATCACTGGACATATACGGCAGTATCACTGGACATATAAGGCAGTATCACTGGACTGGACTTGTACGCCAGTACCACTGGAATTATACGGCAGGATTACTGGAATTATACAGCAGTACCGCTGGACATATATGGCAGTATCGATGGATATATACAGCAGTATCACTGGACCTATACAGCAGCACAGGCACACCACCACTGGACTGATAATGGACAACACAGCATTACTGCAATGGACTGGACTTATACAGCAGCACTGGACACATGGCAGCAGAGGACACCAACACTGTGACTGGACTGATGCAGCACAACACACCACCACTGAACTGATGCAGCACAACACAGTACCACTGGACTGGACTTATACAGCAGCACTGGACATATGGCAGCAGAGGACACAACCACTGTAACTGGACTGATGCAGCACAACACACCACCACTGAACTGATGCAGCACAACACAGTACCACTGGACTGGACTTATACAGCAGCACTGGACATATGGCAGCAGAGGACACAACCACTGTAACTGGACTGATGCAGCACAACACACCACCACTGGACTGATGCAGCACAACACAGTACCACTGGACTGGACGACTTATACAGCAGCACTGGACATATGGCAGCAGAGTACACCACGACTGTGACTGGACAGATGCAGCACAAGACACTAACACTGAGGACACTGAGAGAACGGAGACACGTCCTCTCTCTACACTCTCCAATGCCGGAGTGAAAATGACAGCGACGCGCAGCTACTTATAGGGAATCAAAACCCTGTGAGAATCCGACAGCGGGATGATGACTTTTGCCTCATTCTGAATTCTGGGTTAGACAGGAAAACCCGAGCCTGACTCAGATCCAGGCTCAGGTAGTGAAGTTCGGGGGGTTCTAGAACCGAACCCACTCATCTCTAGTATGTATTTGAAAAATGACAATATGTTTGATGAAGTCTAATTTCAAGACAATAAATACATAAAAAAAACTAAGAAATGTTCAGTCTCTTATAAATTCCTGGCCTATGGAGCAGCTGCAGTATGATGCTATAGTCTAAGTGTCCCAAGCAAATGTTATTTCTGCGCTGCCCTAAAACTATGATATAATTCCGTGTACTGGCCCTCATTCCGAGTTGTTCGCTCGCAAGGCGATTTTAGCAGATTTGCACATGCTAAGCCGCCGCCTACTGGGAGTGTATCTTAGCTTCTTAAAATTGCGAACGACTTAGCAGTTTCAGAGTAGCTTCATACTTACTCGGCATCTGCGATCAGTTCAGTGCTTGTCGTTCCTGGTTTGACGTCACAAACACACCCAGCGTTCGCCCAGACACTCCCCCGTTTCTCCAGCCACTCCCGCGTTTTTTCCGGAAATGGTAGCGTTTTTTCCCACACGCCCATAAAACGGCCTGTTTCCGCCCAGTAACACCCATTTCCTGTCAATCACACTACGATCGCCTGA
The DNA here is from genome assembly GCF_028390025.1 of Pseudophryne corroboree. Lineage (NCBI taxonomy): Eukaryota > Metazoa > Chordata > Amphibia > Anura > Myobatrachidae > Pseudophryne > Pseudophryne corroboree. The sequence continues at coordinate 136,915,742 of NC_086455.1, read as the reverse complement.
GCGATGAAAAAGCCGTGAGTAAAAATACTAACTTCATAGCAATATTACTTGGCGCAGTCGCAGTGCGGACATTGCGCATGCGCAGTAAGCGGAAAATCGCTGCGATGCGAAGAAATTTACAGAGCGAACGACTCGGAATGAGGGCCACTGTTCTTATCAACCTGCACACATCCTCAGCCCCGTATCTGCTATGTAGAGCTGCTTGTATGCTTTCTGTGCTATTATTGCAGCTTGTAGATTTTTACGTAATTCCTGCTGCTTTTAAAATCATATTATTACAATTATATTTATATTTTAGCAGATTTCATGATTTATAAAACATCTTGCACCAAACAGATAACACGGCTGCAGCATCTCTGTGGAAAAAAGAGCAGTGTGTGTCTATTTAATTTCCTGCGTGGATAATTGGATCAGTGTGCAGTGATCACGCTATTTTATGAGGCTAGCATTGGCTTTATGCCACTACAGAGGTACAATGGATAGTTGATTTTACAATTCCAGTACGTGATTTATTCTGACACCTTCTTATTGATCGTTTGAAGTACTTAGGCCCTCATTCCGAGTTGATCGGTCGCAAGGCGATTTTAGCAGAGTTACACACGCTAAGCCGCCGCCTACTGGGAGTGAATCTTAGCTTCTTAAAATTGCGACCGATGTATTCGCAATATTGCGATTACTAACTACTTAGCAGTTTCTGAGTAGCTCCAGACTTACTCTGCCTGTGCGATCATTTCAGTGCTTGTCGTTCCTGGTTGACGTCACAAACACACCCAGCGTTCGCCCAGGCACTCCCACCGTTTCCCCGGCCACTCCTGCGTTTTTTCCGGAAACGGTAGCGTTTTCAGCCACACGCCCCTGAAACGCCGTGTTTCCGCCCAGTAACACCCATTTCCTGTCAATCACATTACGATCGCCGGAGCGAAGAAAAAGCCGTGAGTAAAAATACTTTCATCATAGTAAAGTTACTTGGCGCAGTCGCAGTGCGAACATTGCGCATGCGTACTAAGCGGATTTTCACTGCGATGCGATGAAAAATACAGAGCGAACAACTCGGAATGAGGGCCTTAGTTCCTGCAATTAATGTCTGTATTTGCCTCTTACCGGTGGTATCGGTTGCATATGAGATAGGGGATAGAGTATACACTGATGACAGTGCATAATACTGTATACAAAAAACACATGGTAAGAGAGTGTATATTGCAAAAGTTATACAGTAACATGGCATCACAAATGCACCAATGGAAGAGCTGGAGTTTTTGATATAATGCAAAGTACCATTTCACTTAGAATACAGTTCTCATTACCCATTCACCAGACGCAGAAGCAGAGCATGTTGTCAATTATCATATAAGAAATATACTTTTGTTGTTGTTAACAGCTTACACATTCTAGTGGAGATGAAACGTTGGGGCTTATTTATTAAAAGCATGCGCTAACTTAAAATCTGTTGTGCCACTTTTCACAGAAATACAGATTTTAGTTGTGAGCAGTGTCGGACTGGGGCATGTAGGGCCCACCGGGAGAATTCAGTGGTAGGGGCCCATGTTTAGGGGTGTGGCCAGTCTCTAGAGGGGGTGTGCCCTGCCATCACATTGGTTTGCCTAACCATTTTGCAAGTGTAGGTCCCCTAGATAAATATATATACAGTAAATACTGTAGTACATGCAAGATAATGTACTAGATTAGTAACAGCACAGTCTGGAACCTGATCCCTAGAGGAGGGGGTGGTCCCACAGGCAGTAGGGCCCACCGGTGGTTTCCCCTGTACCCCTGTGGGCCAGTCCAACCCTAGTTGTGAGGTACAGTAAATGACCAAACCAGGGCTCACTCCCTCACCTGCAGTCTTTACTGTGAAGGGTCACAGTAAAATGTGCACACTGAAGGGGCGTTCCTCTGTCTCTATTGCTATTCTGGACCCACCATGACTGCCAAGCAAGCCAGGGCCCGCATATACAGTATCCTTCTCTCTTGAAGTCCTTGATTAGTCGCCCGCTGACATCAGACCCTCCAACATGACCGCTTCCATCAGGTACAAAATGCTCTGCTCCTGGACTTCCCCTCAATTTATGATTTCAGTCACCTGTGTTGATCTATTCTAGGTAATTGATGATAAAGGTGTTTCAATACAGGTGATGCCAATCATGGGGAGTCCAGAAGCAGAGCATTTTGTACCTGATGGAAGGTGTCATGTTGGCAGGTCGGTGACAGTGGTTGCTAAACTTGGTCCTCAAGAACCCCCAACAATTCACATTTTCCATGTCATCTAGCAGGTGCACCGGTGCACTCATTACTCACTGACACATTTTAATAGATCTACAGGTGGAGCTAATTATTTTACTTGCAATTTTGTGAAGAGACTTTGAAAACGTGAACTGTTGAGGGTTCTTGACGACCGAGTTTGGGAACCACTTGTCTCTGACATCCATGTTACCACCAACTCACGGAGGTAGTATTCACATTTCAAAGGTAGGGGTACGGTTTAATTTAGGAAAACTGTTCAGTAGTAAAGTAGGTAGGGGTAGGGTTTAATTCAGTAAAACTGTTCAGTAGTAAAGTGTGTGCTTATAGTTCCAACTGGAGTATACTAGGTATTATATGCATGATTTTACCTCTAGAGCAGCAGATAACTATGATGTGCCTGAGTGAAAGTAGAGCGAGTTCAATTAAATGAATCTATCATGTTGTCCACACTTTGCTACTATCTCGGAATGTTGGGAAGAATCCCATAAAGTATTTCACAGTCTCAGGAAAGTAGTCTAGCCTGCTGTACCCCAATCCTGGTCTAGATCAGGGGCAAATTTCCCATTAGGCACGTAAGGCACATGTGTAGGGGTGTAACAGTTTTTACAGAATCTCATGTAGACTCACAGTAGTGGGTAAATAATGAATTTAGTAGTGGACTAAGGACACATCCCTGTGGAAGACCTACATTCAACACCACTTCGCCTGAGGTTAAACCTCCCAATTTAAAAACCTGAGGCCTATCCTACTTAGTAAATATGGGTTGGGGCTGTTTTACCGGCGGCCGGGATCCCGATGGTCAGCATCCCGACGCCGGGATCCCAGCTGCAAATGTCGGAAGAGGGGGGTGAGTGTAACAAAGCCCCTTGTGGGCTTGCTGCGCTCACCACTCTGCGGGCTCGGTGGCAAGCTGTGCTCGCCACAGGTTCTATTCCCACTCTATGGGTGTTGTGGACACCCACGAGTGGGAATAGTACCTTCTCGTCGGCATGCCGACTGTCGGTCTTTTGAGGGTCCGGGATGTAGGGGGAGTTATTGTGACTGTAGGTCTCCTGACCGTCGGTCACATAACTACATCCCAGTAAATATGTATACAAAATTGAAAATAAAAAATGTCATAGTTAGTGGCTTATTTTATTATTCTATTAAATTGGCTATCATCAAATGAGGGCTTCTAATCAATCAATAAAAATAATAAAATAAGGCAGGTTGGGGGGCAGTTGTTACTGCTGTCACCCCTAAATCCACTCCTGGTGTAGATGATGCAATCTGTGGTGAATCAGATCACCATGCACCTACAGCACAATGCAGCAATAGCTAATTTCACAGCACCTCCTCTCCCGTACCCATAAATTCACCAAGAATGCCCCTACCTTTGCTCATATATTATGCACCAAATTATTCAATTTCGAGTGTTTGCGCTAGCCATCTCTTTGCAGAGCTGCATTATACAGGTATGTAATAGAAAAATATTAGTACAGAATTTATAACATGATTACACTGTTTTCAGAACTAGAAACTGTTTCTTACTCTTTACTTGGCCGGGAAACTTTGTGTGTTTCATCCACTGAATTGTGATCTTAAGGGGTATATTTACTAAGTTGTGAGTTTTTTAGAAGTGTAGATGTTGCCCTTAGCAACCAATCAGATTCTAAGTATTATCTTCTAGAAGCAACTAGATACATGTTACATAGTAACTGATTAGTTGCTATGGGCAACCTCTCCACTTCACTTTAGTAAACATACCCCTTAGTTTTCCAGTTTTTTAATCCCAACCACACCATGTGGCTGAATGAATTGACAGTCTCTGTCCCATCTTTGGTCATAGACTATAAATTCTGCAAAATGCAAATGTACAAATACAGGACCTAAGTTAGACACGATCGCTGTGCTGCAAATTTGCAGAGGGCTGTGATCAGATAGTTGCCGCCCAGACAGAGTGAAAACCCGCCCCGTGCAAGTCTGCGACACCGTACGAAAACTTTGCCAGACAGTGTACAGCTGCAAATTTGTTTGCAACTTACACACCATCGAATGATTTTTCCAGACTGTGCAGCCTGTGCTCTACAGTGCAAAAAAAATCAGGCTGCTCTGGGCCGGAGCTGACATCACACACCCTCTCTGAAAAAGCTTGGGAACGCCTGCGTTTTTCTTGACAGTCCCAGAACATTGGCAGTTACCACCATCAAACGTCCTTTTCCTGTCAATCACCTAGCGCAGTGATGACTAACCTTGACACTCCAGTTGTTGTTGAACTACACATCCCAGCATGCCCTGCTACAGTTTTGCTATTTGGCCATGCTAAAACTGATGCAGGGCATGCTGGGATGTGTAGTTCAACAACAGCTGGAGTGTCAAGGTTAGCCATCACTGACCTAGCATATGCCTAGCAATCAAAATTATAGCAACAGTCTTTCGCTGTTTGGCATCGCGTTTGTGCATTGTGGTGCATACGCATGCGCAATAATTCGATAATGGGCCACTGTACGAATTCACACAGCAGCGATCTGGTCTGAAGTAGGCCCACAGTTTGCTGCAAAATATCCCATTCTACCGCCAGACATGGTTTGCATGAAATCGTGCTGCACCGTTGCTCATCTCTAGATTGGAGTCTTTACACAAGCTGATTTAATGACAATACCATGACTGTCCACTGATTTGTGTTTACCATGCAGATGCTGGAGGTCTTGCAGAGCACATGGTCCTGTGGCATGCATCATTTACTTAATTAGGTACAAGCAATAGCAGCACGGTTCATTAACCTAGACCTAGACACCGCTCTCCCTCAACAAATAGCCAGAAGCTGCTGATGAACTCAGCTTGCTGATCATAGACTTATTCACCAATGTCGTGCGATGTGCGATGGGCGATGGTAACCAGGCAGCCTTAACAGCTTCTAATCTGGGACACAAATACCGTTTTGTTTTCAAGCTAAAGATACTGTTACTTGTGTCTCCTGCATATGCACATACTGTATTATCATCCTGCACACAGACTACACAGGCTGAATCCAGGCAGAGAAATACCATATGCAGCCTTACAGATTCTTACCTATTCTATGGCATATCTCCAAAAGGCACGTCTCCAAAAGGTTTATTCCCAGTAGGGATAATCTTGGAGTGATGCATGTCATTTGTGTTCTTTTTCATTTTCCATTCATTAACGTGATTTTAGAACCAGCATGATCTTTCAGAGACAAGCACTTACATGTCCCCTAAACTAACTATTGCTTTGCCAAGTAAGGAATGACCGAATTATGTAAACTTGTTAACTACCACTGATTCTTACCAGTCACACCCGACTATCTATTAACTAGTGAAAGAACCTGCTACTGTGTGAGTTGGTCCTGTTTATTTACTGAACTCCTTAAGGGCCCCATACACTAGACGGATAATGCCCGATTTCAGTCCAATTCGGGCATTCGGACCAAAATATTGGGTGAAATCGGGCATTTTTGGTGTGCTTTTTCCCCTTATACGACCGTCATGTCGTATAAGTGTATGGGGCCCTTTAGTCAGAGACGGCCCTAGTCATAGGCATTCTAGGCAAATGCCTAGGAGCATCTCAAGAATGAGCAGAAGCAAATGCTTAAATACAGGTAAAATTGCCACTGGAGCTCCTGCCATGGGTCTTTGCGGAGCACTCACAACTTACAGCTCCATCTCCAGCAAGCTACACTGATTGCACCCGGCCCAGCAAGCACAACAGGAAGCAGAGAAACTGCAGGGGCTGACGCAGCTGCATATTAACTAAGAGAGTCATTCCGAGTTGATCGCATGTAGCAAATTTGGCTGCCCGTGCGATCAACTAGACGCCACCTATGGGGGAGTGTATATCTGCATTGTAGGGCTGCGAACGCTTGTGCAGCTCTGCTATGCAAAAAAAGTTTCCTGTAAAAGAAGACAAGGTTAATAGTTACTTACCCTGTGCGATCGTTCCAGCGATGCAGGTCCCGGAATTGATGTCAGACATCCGCCCTCCAAACGGCTGGACACGCCTGCGTTCGCCGAGCCACTCCCGGAAACGGTCAGTGGACGCCCCAGAACGCCTTCCTCCTGTCAATCTTCTTGCAGTTGCCACTGCGCCGCTTTTGTCGTTAGTAGCAGAACCGACCCGTTCGCATGGCTGCAACAAACAGCACCGTGCGAATGGGTCGGAATGATCCCCTACCTAAGTCAGCTCAGCATGGGTGGGATGTACTAAGGCCAATGTGGTTCAACTATACTAACAATAGCAATGGCATATAGGGCCTGATTCAGGTTTGTTAGCAAAACATAAAAGCACACAACTGGGCACAACCATGCTGGACTGCAAGTGGGGCAGATGTAACATGTGCAGAGAGATTTAGATTTGGGTCGGGTGAGTTCAAACTGAAATCTAAATTGCATTGTAAAAATAAAGCTAACATTTGTGGGCCACATGCAAAAGCAGCCACTATTTACCCTGAACAGAAACAATGTAACCAGGGGTTAAAGTGAGTCGGAATGGGGCAGAACTGCGTTCCATCAGCTCCACTTGGAGACGGATACTCCTCCACCATTCTTTCAATGGTGACAGCATCATATGCAGTGACAGTAGACATGTCAGTAATTGTTGTCAGCTCCTTCAGTACGGACCAGATGTCAATGCTTGCTCCTGACGTCCCTGCATCACTGCCAGAGGGTGGGCTATGAAATGTTATACTTTTCCTTGCAGCCCCAGTTGAGGGAGAAAATGAAGGAGGAGCTGTTGACTGGTCACGTTCCACTTGAGTTGACAATTTTCTGACCAACAGGTCTTCGAACCTCTACAGACTTGTGCCTGCCGGAAAGAGAGATACAACATAGGCTTTAAACCTAGGATCGAGCACGATGGCCAAAATGTAGTGCTCTGATTTCAACAGATTGACCACCGTTGAATCATGGCAAAGCAAATGAAGGGCTCCATCCACAAGTCCCACATACTTAGTGGAATTGTTTTTCCGTCTTAGCTCCTCCTTCAATTTCTCCAGCTGCTTCTGCAAAAGCCTGATGAGGGGAATGCCCTTACAGCGTTTGAACTGACTTAACATGTGGCAAGTTTGAAGTGTCGGAGAACCTTGTACAACACGGAAATAATTCTCCAAGGCACTTGAGGTCAGGTGCATTCGCCCTCCTTTGCCTATATCGTAGGCAGATGTATAGGCTTGAATGGTGCTTTTGCTGCTCCTCCATCCTCTGAAGCATATAAAATTTTGAATTCCACCTTGTTACCACCTCTTACTTCAAGTGCTGGCAGGGCAGGTTCAGGAGTGTTTGCTGGTCGCTGGATGTCGAAAGTGGCCCACAATTTTTCGGGCCACCGACAGCATCTTCTGCATGCCCCTGTCATTTTTCAAAAAAATCTGCACCACCAAATTAATTGTATATGCAAAACATGGGACGTGTTAGAATTTCCCCAGATGTAATGCACGCACAATATTGGTGGCATTCTCAGATATCACAAATACCCAGGAGAGTCTAATTGGGGTAAGCCATTATGTGATGATGTCTTCAGTTTCTGTAAGAGGTTGTCAGCGGTGTGCCTCTTATGGAAACCGGTGATACACAGCGTAGCCTGCCTAGGAACGAGTTGGCGTTTGTGAGATGCTGCTACTAGTACCGCTGCTGTTGTTACTTCGGGAGGCAATACATCTACCCAGTGGGCTGTCACAGTCATGTAGTCCTTAGTTTTCCCTGCTCCACATGTCTACATTTTTCAGGACACTGAGGACACTTTTCTTAATGTCCCTGTACAGTCCGGGAATCACTTGCCTAATGAAGTGGAATCTAGATGGGATTTGGTACCGGGGACACAATACTTCCATCAACAGCATAGTTATTACTTCAGTAATCCGCTTTGCAACAGGATGACTGCTGTCATATTTCATCTTCCTCGCAAATGACTGTTGGACAGTCAATTGCTTAGTTGAAGTAGTACAAGTGGTCTTCCGACTTTCCCTCTGGTATGATGATCGACTCCCAGCAGCAACAAAAGCAGCAGCAGTAGGCACACCACTCAAGGACCTCCGGAAAAATCCCAGTTAGGAGAGGACTCGTCAGTCATGCCAGTGACATGGCCTGCAAGACTACTTACGTTCCTGAGGAGGAAATTGACGTTGAGGGAGTTGGTGGTGTGGCTTGCAGGATCTTGGGTACAACAGGACGGAGGGATTTAGGTATCAGTGGACTGCTAATGCTCTTACCCAAAGTTTCTGAACTTGACAATGACTTCTGATGAATGAGCTGCAGGTGATGTATAAGGGAGGATGTTCCTAGGTGGTTAACGTCCTTACCCCTACTTATTACAGATTGACAAGGGCAACACAAGGCTTGACATCTGTTGTCCGGATTTGTGGAAAAATAATTCCACACCAAAGAGGTGGCTTTTTTGGTATTTTGCCCAGGCATGACAATGGGCTCATCCCATGGACAACAACTGTCTCCACTGGTGCCTTATTCAAACAAATCACATCACCATCAGAATCCTCATCAACTTCCTCCACAGTGCCAGCTACACCAATATCCTCCTCATCCTGGTGTATGTCGACAGTGACATCCTCAATCTCAATATCAGCAACTGGACAGGCGGTGCTTCCCCCAGCACTTGCAGGTGGTGTGCAAATGGTGGTTGGAGTCTCCTCTTTCCATATAGTCTTGGGAAGGTCAGGCCTAGACATCGCAACCGCGGACACACTTAGACTCTCCTTGGGTATTTGTAATATCTCTGAATGCACAGTTGTTTTTTTAACTTTGCTTTAACAAGCTTCATTTTTTTTATTTTTCTAGAGGGAGGAGTGCTTCCATCCTTATGAGAAGCTAAGTCCCTAGTCATGAACATAGGCCAATGCCTTAGCCTTTCCTTGCCACTTTGGCAATATGCCATTCACAACACAATTATACATTTCTCATCAAAAAATTTCTTTTTTTTCTGATTATTAATTTTTGCCTCTTGGATTTTACATGCCCTCTATGACATTGGGTATTGGCCTTAGCAGACGACGTTTATGGAATTGCATCGTCAGTGTCATGACTGGTGGCTGCAGCAGCTTCAGCACTAGTACTAGGAACTGGAAGTGGTTCCTGATCATCCACTATTTTTTCCTCTAAATTGTTGTTCTCCATTTCACAGGACAGCACACCTTTATTATTACAGCACACAGAACAGTGCCCTTTTATTTTCACAGCACCCCTGTATTCTTACAGCATACAGGACCAGTGTGCTTTTATTTTAACAACAACAGCACCCCTTAATTATTACTGCATACAAGACTGGGCCAGCACCCCTGTATTTTCACAGCATACAGGAACAGTGTGCTTTTATTTTAACAACTGCACCCCTGAATTTTTACAGCATACAGGGCCAGTGTAATATTTTAACAGCAGTACCCCTGTATTTTTACAGCATACAGGACCAGCATGCTTTTATTTGAACAACAGCACCCCTGAATTTTTACAGCATACAGGGCCAGTGTAATATTTTAACAGCTGCACCCCTGAATTTTTACAGCATACAGGACCAGTGCGCTTTTATTTTAACAACAGCGCCCCTTAATTATTACTGCATACAAGGCTGGGCCAGCACCACTGTATTTTCACAGCATACAGGACCAGTGTGCTTTTATTTTAACAACTGCACCCCTGAATTTTTACAGCATACAGGGCCAGTGTAATATTTTAACAGCAGTACCCCTGAATTTTTACAGCATACAGGACCAGTGTGCTTTTATTTTAACAACAGCAGCACCCCTGAATTTTTACAGCGTACAAGACAGGGCCAGCACCCCTGTATTTTAACAGCAAACAGGACCAGTGTGCTTTTATTTTAACAACAGCACCCCTGAATTTTAACAGCATACAGGAAGACAGTGCCCCTGCCCACTGTACAACATAGTGACAGCCAGGGCAGCAACAACATCCATGCTCAGCTGCAGCATCCATAACAGCACAGGTACACCACACTGACAGGAGCAGCACCCCTACAGAGCACACACTGACCCCACTTGATGCCACCACCCACAGAGAGACAAAGGTCTGTCTCCCTCACTCTCCAAGTCCGGAGTGAAAATGGCGGCAAAGTGTGGCTGTTTATTTGGAATCCAAAACCCGCGAGAATCCAACAACGGGATGATGACGTTTTGCCTCATTGTGGTTTCTGAGTCTGGTGGGAAGTCCCGAGCTGGGCTCGGAGCATGACGTAAGGGGGGGGGGGGGGCGGTTCTCTAAGAACCGAACCCACTCATCTCTAGTTATTGCAAATACATTACTAATTTGCGAAACATATTTAAACAGAAATAGCTTCCACGTGTTTCTGACGCTGCTCTGTTGCTTAGTTTAGTCAGCTAGCCTTTGGTCTATGGGCCTAATTCAGGTTGGATCACAGTGTGCGATCCAACCACAAAAACTGAGAACAATATGTGGGAGCATGCACAGCGCTCGTCTTGTGCATGCAAATGCATTTTCTGTGGGGAGGGGCACAGAAAATGCGATCGCCTCTGCCTGTCAATTAGGCTGAGGCGGTCGCAGGGCGGGGGGTGGCAACGCTCCTTTTCCAGGGCAGAGATGGAGCATTGTGGGGGCGGACACAGTCAAATGGGGTGTCACACGCAGCCCCATGATCGAGAACATGTCGGCGGGCTGGGGGGGGGGGGGAGGGGGGGCGGTCAGCATGCTAGCAAAAGGATTGCAAATTCTGCTAATTAGCAGAATTTGCAATCCTTACTGAATTAGCCCCTATATTGGTAATCATTGAGGTGGTCAAAATTAACTGGAAATCACTGGAAATTAATGTTGCTGAGGTTAATAATACTGTAGGGACAAAAAAGGCCCAAATGATGTAATTTTAGCTTTTTTTTGTCAATTAAAAAAAAACCCAATTAGGCCGGAAAAACCAAAACTGGACGACGAAATAGAACCAAAGCAAAAATAGTCCGCACATATCTCTTCAGTTAATATTTACCACAGAAACACTGGGACTTGGCATGTTCCTATAAACAGCAGCTTGCTATTTAATGTCACTTATAAATAGATGTTTGTTAATGTGTCAGGCGTGATTATTACAGCTGGAACGCTCACTGTCACTCAGGAGCATATGCCAATGGGGCATATGAATAAGATGTTTCCATGAGAAATCACTGTGTATCTATTTAACCACTGTGAGTTTCTGCAAGTTTAAAAGTAGAATAAGGTGAAATGACAGGATAAGTAAATGAAAATAGATGAGTACAATTACTGTATCTGCTTTGTTCATATAAATAATTGCAATCAAATAAAAGTTACACTTAGGCCACAATATCAGTGATGTACTATAACAAGCAACTGTTAACGTAACTCACTTTAACAGACAGTATTTTTATTACCAATTTTTAAGCAATAGTTTTATCTAAGCCTAGAGTATATGAAGAGCAGGTGTAGATATGGGTCCGGTATGATATACAGGTAGAAGGGATGCTGGCTGTCTGTATACCGACAGCGGCATCCCATCTGCTGGAATACCGGCAGTGAGGCAACAAGTCCCCTTGCGGGCTTGCTGCGCTCACCACAGGCTCTATTCCCTCTCAGTTGGTGGCGTGGACCCACCACCGAGTGGGAATTCAGGGCAGGTATCGGTATGCCTACTGTCGGCAAAGTGCCACCTGTCGGGATTCCGGCATCGGTCTCCTGAATGCCAGGATCCAGACCACCGGCATTTTGACTGCATCCCCTGTAAGGTAAGTCATGCTGTGTGGTATGTGGAAGCAGGTGAAAGGTTGTGACTCGGAAGTTTAGAGGGGATGCAGTTAAAATGCCGGCTGTCGAGATCCCGGTGTTCAGGTTACTGACGTCAAAATCCCGACAGCTGACAATGCAGGCTGCCGGAATCCCGGCGCACCAGGGCTATTGATACTTGTGGTTGTCCATGACAACCAAAGACTGGGAAAAGATCCTATGGCGAGTGCAGCGAGCTACCGAGCCCGCAGCGTGGCGAGCGCAGTGTGGCGAGTGCAGCTAGTCCGCAAGGGGACTCTTAGCACTCACCCTGCTGCGGGTAGAGATGAGCGGGTTCGGTTCCTCGGAATCCGAACCCCCCCGAACTTCAGCCTTTTTACACGGGTCCGAGGCAGGTTCGAACCTTCCCGTCTTGCTCGGCTAACCCGAGCGCGCCCGAACGTCATCATCCCGCTGTCGGATTCTCGCGAGGCTCGTATTCTATCGCGAGACTCGGATTCTATATAAGGAGCCGCGCGTCGCCGCCATTTTCACACGTGCATTGAGATTGATAGGGAGAGGACGTGGCTGGCGTCCTCTCCGTTAGAATAGATATAGACACTTGAGTTGATTACTTAGTAATTTTGGGAGCATTAGGAGTACTCAGAGTGCAGAGTTTTGCTGATAGTTACTAGTGACTGACCACCACCAGTTTTATTTATTATTTAATATAATCCGTTCTCTGCCTGAAAAAAAACGATACACAGTCACATACCATATCTGTGCTCAGCCTCAGTGTGCTGCATGATAATATCATCTATATGTATATCTGACTGTGCTGAGTGCTCACTGCTCACATAGCTGAATTGTGGGGGAGACTGGGGTGCAGTTATAGCAGGAGTACAGTGCACACTTTTGCTGCCAGTGTGACTGACCAGTGACCACCAGTATATTGTCTGCCTGAAAAAGTTAAACACTCCTGTGGTGTTTTTTTTTTAAATTCTATAAACGCATTCTGCTGACAGTGTCCAGCAGGTCCGTCATTCATTATATTATATAAATATTTACCTGCAGTAGTGTTATATTTTTTTTGTTCATCTCTATCATCTTTATCATCTCTATATTAGCAGACGCAGTACGGTAGTCCACGGCTGTGGCTACCTCTGTGTCGTCAGTGCTCGTCCATAATTGTATACCTACCTGTGGTGGGTTTTTTTTTCTATCTTCTTCATACTAGTAGTTTAGGAGTCTGCTGACAGTGTCCAGCAGGTCCGTCATTATATTATATATACCTGCAGTAGTGATATATATATATATTTTATATCATTATCATCTCTATACTAGCAGACGCAGTACGGTAGTCCACGGCTGTAGCTACCTCTGTGTCGTCAGTGCTCGTCCATAATTGTATACCTACCTGTGGTGGGTTTTTTTTTTCTATCTTCTTCATACTAGTAGTTTAGGAGTCTGCTGACAGTGTCCAGCAGGTCCGTCATTATATTATATATACCTGCAGTAGTGATATATATATATTTTTTATATCATTATCATCTCTGTACTAGCAGACGCAGTACGGTAGTCCACGGCTGTAGCTACCTCTGTGTCGTCAGTGCTCGTCCATAATTGTATACCTACCTGTGGTGGGGTTTTTTTTTCTATCTTCTTCATACTAGTAGTTTAGGAGTCTGCTGACAGTGTCCAGCAGGTCCGTCATTATATTATAAATACCTGCAGTAGTGATATATATATATTTTTTATATCATTATCATCTCTATACTAGCAGACGCAGTACGGTAGTCCACGGCTGTAGCTACCTCTGTGTCGTCAGTCACTCGTCATCCATAAGTATACTAGTATCCATCCATCTCCATTGTTTACCTGAGGTGCCTTTTAGTTGTGCCTATTAAAATATGGAGAACAAAAATGTTGAGGTTCCAAAAATAGGGAAAGATCAAGATCCACTTCCACCTCGTGCTGAAGCTGCTGCCACTAGTCATGGCCGAGACAATGAAATTCCATCAACGTCGTCTGCCAAGGCCGATGCCCAATGTCATAGTACAGAGCATGTAAAATCCAAAACACAAAAGATCAGTAAAAAAATGACCCAAATATCAAAATTAAAAGCGTCTGAGGAGAAGTGTAAACTTGCCAATATGCCATTTACGACACGGAGTGGCAAGGAACGGCTGAGGCCCTGGCCTATGTTCATGGCTAGTGGTTCAGCTTCACATGAGGATGGAAGCACTCATCCTCTCGCTAGAAAAAAGAAAAGACTTGCGGCAAAAGCACAGCAAAGAACTGTGCGTTCTTCGAAATCCCAAATCCCAAAGGAGAGTCCAATTGTGTCGGTTGCGATGCCTGACCTTCCCAACACTGGACGGGAAGAGCTTGCGCCTCTTTTTTTCTTTGCATCATGTGCTGTTTGGGGAGTATTTTTTGGAAGGGCCATCCTGCGTGACACTGCAGTGCCACTCCTAGATGGGCCAGGTGTTTGTGTCGGCCACTTGGGTCGCTTAGCTTAGTCACACAACGACTTTGGTGCAGCTCTTTTTTTCTTTGCATCATGTGCTGTTTGGGGACTATTTTTTTAAGTGCCATCCTGCCTGACACTGCAGTGCCACTCCTAGATGGGCCAGGTGTTTGTGTCGGCCACTAGGGTCGCTTAGCTTACTCACACAGCTACCTCATTGCGCCTCTTTTTTTCTTTGCGTCATGTGCTGTTTGGGGAGTGTTTTTTGGAAGGGCCATCCTGCGTGACACTGCAGTGCCACTCCTAGATGGGCCAGGTGTTTGTGTCGGCCACTAGGGTCACTTATCTTAGTCACACAGCTACCTCATTGCGCCTCTTTTTTTTCTTCTTTGCGTCATGTGCTGTTTGGGGAGTATTTTTTGGAAGGGCCATCCGGCCTGACACTGCAGTGCCACTCCTAGATGGGCCAGGTGTTTGTGTCGGCCACTAGGGTCGCTTAGCTTACTCACACAGCTACCTCATTGCGCCTCTTTTTTTATTTGCGTCATGTGCTGTTTGGGGAGTGTTTTTTGGAAGGGCCATCCTGCGTGACACTGCAGTGCCACTCCTAGATGGGCCAGGTGTTTGTGTCGGCCACTTGGGTCGCTGAGCTTAGTCATCCAGCGACCTCGGTGCAAATTTTAGGACTAAAAATAATATTGTGAGGTGTGAGGTGTTCAGAATAGACTGAAAATGAGTGGAAATTATGGTTATTGAGGTTAATAATACTTTGGGATCAAAATGACCCCCAAATTCTATGATTTAAGCTGTTTTTTAGGGTTTTTTGAAAAAAACACCCGAATCCAAAACACACCCGAATCCGACAAAAAAAATTCGGTGAGGTTTTGCCAAAACGCGTTCGAACCCAAAACACGGCCACGGAACCGAACCCAAAACCAAAACACAAAACCCGAAAAATTTCCGGTGCATATCTCTAGCTGCGGGCATTCTGGTGGGCCGGATGCCACTGTCAGGATATTGACAGCTGGCATCCCACCTGCCGGGATAACATATGTAACCCGTTTAGAGTTGTGATCAAGCTGTAGTGTTGTAGGGTATGCAGCGAATATGAGAGAAGAGTGCATGACGATTCTGGTCCATCCGCTAGAAGGGACCCTGCACGGCTACTATGAGCGAACACATCTAAATCACATTAAACTATAATTATCTCCTCCTGTGCTTTTCCTTATCTTACTTAGACTTCTTCTACTCCATATTCCTTACATCGACACCTAGCCATCTGTTTCTACCACCCTGGTTTATATGGGATCCGGTCTGAAGATCGACAGTGTCTAGGTCGACAATGTTTAGGTCGACCACTATAGGTCGACAGTCACTAGGTCGACATGGATGGAAGGTCCACAGGGTTTCTAGGTCGACATGTGCTAGGTCGACAGGTCTAAAGGTCGACATGAGTTTTTCACTTTTTTTATTTTTTGGATTTTTTCATACTTAACGATCCATGTGGACTACGATTGGAACGGTAAAGTGTGCCGAGCGAAGTGGTAGCGGAGCGAAGGCACCATGCCCAAAGCATGGCAAGCGAAGCGAGCCATGCGAGGGGACGCGGTGCACTAATTTGGGATCCCGGTCACTTTACGAAGAAAACGACACCAAAAAAAAAAAAAAAAATCCTCATGTCGACCTTTAGACCTGTTGACCTAGCACATGTCGACCTAGAAACCCTGTCGACCTTCCATCCATGTCGACCTATAGTGGTCGACCTAAACATTGTCGACCTAGACACTGTCGATAAAACGAACCACACCCGGTTTATATACCATGCTCATCCTACATTGTCTTGTACTGTAAGTTGCAGCTTTTCGTGTTTTGCTCATTTGTTTGTACTTTGGGGGGTCATTCAGAGTTGATCGCTCGGTAGCTAGTTTTAGCAGCTGTGCAAATGCTATGCCGCCGCCCACTGGGAGTGTATTGTAGCTTAGCAGAAGTGCGAACGGTTGTATCGCAGAGCGCCTGCAAAAAATTTTTGTGTAGTTTCAGAGTAGCTCAAAACCTACTCAGCGCTTGTGATCACTTCAGAGTTCAGACTATTCAGTTCCGGATTTGATGTCACAAACCCACCCAGCATTCACCCAGCCACGCTGGCGTTTTCCCTGGCACGCCTGCGTTTTTCCGCACACTCCCTGAAAACAGTCAGTTGCTACCCAGAAACGGCCACTTCATGTCAATCACTCAGCGGCAAGCAGTGGGACTGAAATGCATCGCTAGACCCTGTGCAAAACTGCATAGTTCACTGTGCCCGTACGTCACGTGTGCGCATTGCGCCGCATGCGCAGAACAGCCGTTTTTTTAGCCTGATCGCTGTGCTGCAAACAAATGCAGCTAGCGATCAACTTGGAATGACCCCCTTTGTTAGGTGTTGCGGAACCCTTGTGGTGCTATATAAAGTATATTAATAATAATGATAATAATAATAATAATAATAATAATACTAGTGTTTGAATAATGGCCCTCATTCCGAGTTGTTCGCTCGCTAGCTGCTTTTAGCAGCTTTGCACACACTAAACCGCCGCCTACTGGGAGTGAATCTTAGCTTTGCAGAATAGCGAACGAAAGATTCGCAAAATAGCGAATAGAATAGCGATCAGAAATTTCTTAGCAGTTTCCGAGTAGCTCGATACTCACTCTGCCAGTGCGATCAGTTCAGTCAGTTTCGTTCCTGGTTTGACATCACAAACACACCCAGCGTTCGCCCAGACACTCCCCCATTTCTCCAGCCACTCCCGCATTTTTCCCAGAAACGGCAGCATTTTTTCACACACACCCATAAAACGGCCAGTTTCCGCCAAGAAACACCCACTTCCTGTCAATCACACTCCGATCACCAGAACGAAGAAATTTCTTCGTTAAGCCATGAGTAAAATACCAAATTTCTTAGCAAATTTACTTGGCGCAGGCGCGGTGCGAACATTGCGCATGCGCAGTTTGCAGAAAATCGCTGTGATGCGAAGAAAAATAACGAGCGAACAACTCGGAATGAGGGCCAATGTTTTTTCATACATTTTATGACTGAATGCATTTATGTAATAATGGGGGTCATTCCGAGTTGTTCGCTCACAAGCGGATTTTAGCAGATTTGCTCATGCTAAGCCGCCGCCTACTGGGAGTGAATCTTAGCATCTTAAAAATGCGAACGATGTATTCGCAATATTGTGATTACACACCTCGTAGCAGTTTCTGAGTAGCTCCAGACTTACTCGGCATCTGCGATCATTTCACTGCTTGTCATTCCTGGTTTGACGTCACAAACACACCCAGCGTTCGCCCAGACACTCCTCCGTTTCTCCGGCCACTCCTGCGTTTTTTCCGGAAACGGTAGCGTTTTTTCCCACACGCCCATAAAACGGCCTGTTTCTGCCCAGTAACACCCATTTCTTGTCAATCACATTACGATCGCCAGAACGATGAAAATGCCGTGAGTAAAAATCCTAACTGCATAGCAAATTTACTTGGCGCAGTCGCAGTGCGGACATTGCGCATGCGCATTAAGCGGAAAATCGCTGCGATGCAAAGATTTTTACCGAGCGAACAACTCGGAATGACCCCCAATATTCATTCATAGCCTACAATATGTGGGGATTAACATACAAATAGCCCCAGGGACTTTCTAACGCTTGTAGATGAGCCTTGGATTGGTCATTTAGCCTGTCATTAACATCATGACTAGCAGCAAGTCATGCTATGTCTAAAAAAATATCTTTACCGAGAGCCTGGCCGGGCCCCGGTACTTTTCAGAGGGTGTGGCTTAATCACAGGAGGCCTGGTCATGCACCCTTAGAAAAAAATACAGAAAAATTGTATTTTAAGTGACTCCCTGGCCACACTGCAGACCAGCAGCATGTGCTGGACTAATGGAAAAGAGCTGCTACTGTCAAGTATGTGGGGGCCCCCTGGGCCCCTCCATCAGACCTGGGACCGGGTAATTAGTGCCACCCCCCCTCTTGGCGCTACCGACTATGAGCCCAGCAGGCCCTGCATGCTAGGGTAAGCTGGCATCAGGGTCATAACTAGGGTGGTGTGACATGTGCCTCTGCACAGGGGACTGCAAGGCAGGGGCGCTGTTCTTCAGCACCTGCTAATATTTTGTTTTAATCAATCTCACTTGCAATTTCCTCCTCTTTAATCCCTGACATTACCTGACTGCCCCATCTCACCCTCACGCCCCTAAGCAAATGGCACACATTTCAAAATACTCTCATACCTCCTACACAGGAGCAAATAGCTCCACAAGTAAGGTCTCTAACTGCAATATGGAATGTCATGGGTTCGAATCCAGTATATGAAAGTGTGCTTTAAATAGAGAGAATGTGATTAAAAGTCCTGGGTATTACTGCTAAAAAAATGTGTGATTTAAAATAAAGGATAATATAGCTAAACTACCGTACAAAGAGCTTTCCAATGATGTGCAGAAATTATGATACATTAGGATTGGTGTGCAAATCCATTAAATGTATATATCTATATATCATGTGGGAAGGGGCATCACAAGAATTGCTTTCCCTATGTGCATCTAATGGCCACCTTTTTTGTGTGTGTGTATATCCAATTTCCCTAGTGAGTCAGCCCTGTACTGAATAAACTGGACATGGTTCCTATGACATTGGTATCCTATGCTGTGGGTTCCATAAGTGTATAATATCCTGGAGTTCGATATGGCTTTGATGGGGATCTCCATGCTGACTATTCATAACAGGAAGGGTGGCTTGACTACTGCAATGACTCTTTGTTATACACTATGAATGAAAATTAGTGATGTGCACCGGACATTTTTCGGGTTTTGTGTTTTAGTTTTGGATTCGGTTCCGCGGCCGTGTTTTGGATTCGGACGCGTTTTAGCAAAACCTCCCTGAAAATTTTTTGTCGGATTCGGGTGTCTTTTGGATTCGGGTGTTTTTTTTACAAAAAAACCTCAAAAACAGCTTAAATCATAGAATTTGGGGGTCATTTTGATCCCATAGTTTTATTAACCTCAATAACCATAATTTTCACTCATTTCCAGTCTATTCTGAACACCTCACACCTCACAATATTATTTTTAGTCCTAAAATTTGCACTGAGGTCGCTGGATGACTAAGCTAAGCGACCCAAGTGGCCGACACAAACACCTGGCCCATCTAGGAGTGGCACTGCAGTGTCAGACAGGATGGCAGATTTAAAAAACAGTCTCCAAACAGCACATGATGCAAAGAAAAAAAGAGGTGCAGCAAGGTCGCTGTGTGACTAAGCTAAGCAACCCGAGTGGCCGACACAAACACCTGGCCCATCTAGGAGTGTCACTGCAGTGTCAGACGGGATGGCAGATTAAAAAAATAGTTCCCAAACAGCACATGATGCAAAGAAAAAAAGAGGCGCAATGAGGTAGCTGTGTGACTAAGCTAAGCGACCCAAGTGGCCGACACAAACACCTGGCCCATCTAGGAGTGTCACTGCATTGTTAGAAAGGATGGAAGATTTAAAAAATAGTCCCCAAACAGCACATGATGCAAAGAAAAAAAGAGGCGCAATGAGGTAGCTGTGTGACTAAGTTAAGTGACCTTAGTGGCCAACACAAACACCTTGCCCATCTAGGAGTGGCACTGCAGTGTCAGACAGGATGGCAAATTAAAAAAATAGTCCCCAAACAGCACATGTTGCAAAGAAAAAAAGAGGTGCACCTAGGTCGCTGTGTGACTAAGCTAAGCGACCCAAGTGGCCGACACAAACACCTGGCCCATCTAGGAGTGTCACTGCAGTGTCAGACAGGATGGCAGATTAAAAAAATAGTCCCCAAACAGCACATGATGCAAAGAAAAAAAGAGGTGCACCAAGGTCGCTGTGTGACTAAGCTAAGCGACCCAAGTGGCCGACACAAACACCTGGCCCATCTAGGAGTGGCACTGCAGTGTCAGACAGGATGGCAGATTTAAAAAATAGTCCCCAAACAGCACATGATGCAAAGAAAAAAAGAGGCGCAATGAGGTAGCTGTGTGACTAAGTTAAGCGACCTAAGTGGCCGACACAAACACCTGGCCCATCTAGGAGTGTCACTGCAGTGTCAGACAGGATGGCAGATTAAAAAAATAGTCCCCAAACAGCACATGATGCAAAGAAAAAAAGAGGTGCATCAAGGTCGCTGTGTGACTAAGCTAAGCGACCCAAGTGGCCGACACAACACATGGCCCATCTAGGAGTGTCACTGCAGTTTCAGACAGGATGGCAGATTAAAAAACATAGTCCCCAAACAGCACATGATGCAAAGAAAAAAAGAGGTGCACCAAGGTCGCTGTGTGACTTTGCTAAGCGACCCAAGTGGCCGAAACAAACACCTGGCCCATCTAGGAGTGTCACTGCAGTGTCAGACAGGATGGCAGATTAAAAAAATAGTCCCCAAACAGCACATGATGCAAAGAAAAAAAGAGGCGCAATGAGGTAGCTGTGTGACTAAGCTAAGTGACCCAAGTGGCCGACACAAACACCTGGCCCATCTAGGAGTGTCACTGCAGTGTCAGACAGAATGGCAGATTAAAAAAATAGTCCCCAAACAGCACATGATGCAAAGAAAAAAAGAGGTGCACCAAGGTTGCTGTGTGACTAAGCTAAGCGACCCAAGTGGCCGACACAAACACATGGCCCATCTAGGAGTGTCACTGCAGTGTCAGACAGGATGGCAGATTAAAAAAATAGTCCCCAAACAGCACATGATGCAAAGAAAAAAAGAGGCTCAATGAGGTAGCTGTGTGACTAAGCTAAGTGACCCAAGTGGCCGACACAAACACCAGGCCCATCTAGGAGTGTCACTGCAGTGTCAGACAGGATGGCAGATTAAAAAAATAGTCCCCAAACAGCACATGATGCAAAGAAAAAAAGAGGTGCACCAAGGTTGCTGTGTGACTAAGCTAAGCGACCCAAGTGGCCGACACAAACACATGGCCCATCTAGGAGTGTCACTGCAGTGTCAGACAGGATGGCAGATTAAAAAAAAAGTCCCCAAACAGCACATGATGCAAAGAAAAAAAGAGGCGCAATGAGGTAGCTGTGTGACTAAGCTAAGTGACCCAAGTGGCCGACACAAACACCTGGCCCATCTAGGAGTGTCACTGCAGTGTCAGACAGGATGGCAGATTAAAAAAATAGTCCCCAAACAGCACATGATGCAAAGAAAAAAAGAGGTGCATCAAGGTCGCTATGTGACTAAGCTAAGCGACCCAAGTGGCCGACACAACACATGGCCCATCTAGGAGTGTCACTGCAGTGTCAGACAGGATGGCAGATTAAAAACATAGTCCCCAAACAGCACATGATGCAAAGAAAAAAAGAGGTGCACCAAGGTCGCTGTGTGACTTTGCTAAGCGACCCAAGTGGCCGAAACAAACACCTGGCCCATCTAGGAGTGTCACTGCAGTGTCAGACAGGATGGCAGATTAAAAAAATAGTCCCCAAACAGCACATGATGCAAAGAAAAAAAGAGGCGCAATGAGGTAGCTGTGTGACTAAGCTAAGTGACCCAAGTGGCCGACACAAACACCTGGCCCATCTAGGAGTGTCACTGCAGTGTCAGACAGAATGGCAGATTAAAAAAATAGTCCCCCAAACAGCACATGATGCAAAGAAAAAAAGAGGTGCACCAAGGTTGCTGTGTGACTAAGCTAAGCGACCCAAGTGGCCGACACAAACACATGGCCCATCTAGGAGTGTCACTGCAGTGTCAGACAGGATGGCAGATTAAAAAAATAGTCCCCAAACAGCACATGATGCAAAGAAAAAAAGAGGAGCAATGAGGTAGCTGTGTGACTAAGCTAAGTGACCCAAGTGGCCGACACAAACACCAGGCCCATCTAGGAGTGTCACTGCAGTGTCAGACAGGATGGCAGATTAAAAAAATAGTCCCCAAACAGCACATGATGCAAAGAAAAAAAGAGGTGCACCAAGGTTGCTGTGTGACTAAACTAAGCGACCCAAGTGGCCGACACAAACACATGGCCCATCTAGGAGTGTCACTGCAGTGTCAGACAGGATGGCAGATTAAAAAAAAAGTCCCCAAACAGCACATGATGCAAAGAAAAAAAGAGGCGCAATGAGGTAGCTGTGTGACTAAGCTAAGTGACCCAAGTGGCCGACACAAACACCTGGCCCATCTAGGAGTGGCACTGCAGTTTTCTAGCGAGAGGATGAGTGATTCCATCCTCATGTGAATCTGAAACACTAGCCATGAACATAGGCCAGGGCCTCAGCCGTTCCTTGCCACTCCGTGTTGTAAATGGCATATTGGCAAGTTTACGCTTCTCATCAGACGCTTTTAATTTTGATTTTTGGGTCATTTTACTGAACTTTTGTTTTTTGGATTTTACATGCTCTCTACTATGACATTAGGCATCGGCCTTGGCAGACGACGTTGATGGCATTTCATCGTCTTGGCCATGACTAGTGGCAGCAGCTTCAGCACGAAGTGGATCTTGATCTTTCCCTATTTTACCCTCCACATTTTTGTTCTCCATTTTTTAATGTGTGGAATTATATGCCAGTAATATATCAATAGCAATGGCCTACTGTACCATACTGCTATATATTATATACTGGTGGTCATCAAAATTATGCACTGTCCTCCTACTATATATATACTGCGAAAAACTTAAATGCACCACAGGTATGGATGGGATAGTATACTTGACGACACAGAGGTAGGTATAGCAGTGGCCTACTGTACTGTACTGCTATATATTATATACTGGTGGTCAGCAAAATTATGCACTATCCTCCTACTATATATACTGCGCAAAACTTAAATGCACCACAGGTATGGATGGGATAGTATACTTGACAACACAGAGGTAAGTAGAGCAGTGGACTACTGTACCGTACTGCTATATATTATATACTGGTGGTCAGCAAAATTATGCACTGTTCTCCTACTATATATATATACTGCGCACAACTTAAATGCACCACAAGTATGGATGGATAGTATACTTGACGACACAGAGGTAGGTAGAGCAGTGGACTACTGTACCGTACTGCTATTTATTATATACTGGTGGTCAGCAAAATTATGCACTGTCCTCCTACTATATATATACTGCGCAAAACTGAAATGCACCACAGGTATGGATGGATAGTATACTTGACGACACAGAGGTAGGTAGAGCAGTGGACTACTGTACCGTACTGCTATATATTATATACTGGTGGTCAGCAAAATTATGCACTGTCCTTCTACTATATATATACTGCGCAAAACTTAAATGCACCACAGGTATGGATGGGATAGTATACTTGACGACACAGAGGTAGGTAGAGCAGTGGACTACTGTACCGTACTGCTATATATTATATACTGGTGGTCAGCAAAATTATGCACTGTCCTCCTACTATATATATACTGCGCAAAACTGAAATGCACCACAGGTATGGATGGATAGTATACTTGACGACACAGAGGTAAGTAGAGCAGTGGACTACTGTACTGTACTGCTATATATTATATACTGGTGGTCAGCAAAATTATGCACTGTCCTCCTACTATATATATACTGCGCAAAACTTAAATGCACCACAGGTATGGATGGATAGTATACTTGACGACACAGAGGTAGGTAGAGCAGTGGACTACTGTACCGTACTGATATACTGGTGGTCACTGGTCAGCAAAATTCTGCACTGTCCTCCTACTATATACTATAATGCAGCACAGATATGGAGCGTTTTTCAGGCAGAGAACGTATAATACTGGTGGTCACTGGTCAGCAAAACGCTGCACTGTCCTACTATATAAAACTGGTGGTCCCCAGTCCCCACAATAAAGCACACTGAGCACAGATATTTGCAGCACAGTGAGCACAGATATGGAGCGTTTTTCAGGCAGAGAACGTAGATATTTGCAGCACACTGAGCACAGATATTTGCAGCACACTGAGCACAGATATTTGCAGCACACTGAGCACAGATATTTGCAGCACACTGAACACAGAAACTGAGAACGCCAGCCACGTCCTCTCACTATCATCTCCAATGCACGAGTGAAAAATGGCGGCGACGCGCGGCTCCTTATATAGAATACGAATCTCGCGAGAATCCGACAGCGGGATGATGACGTTCGGGCGCGCTCGGGTTAACCGAGCAAGGCGGGAGGATCCGAGTCTGCTCCGACCCGTGAAAAAAAGGGTGAAGTTCGGGGGGGTTTGGATTCCATGGAACCGAACCCGCTCATCACTAATGAAAATGGAATGATTTAGATTATAAAGGAGTTGTCACCTTCAATGTCTCTAGCCACTTTATAGTTCAACCTACCCTCATCTTCATAGTTATATAGTACATTTTTTTATAATTGATTTTAGAAGTTTTACAACCAAGATACATCATTTAGTTTACACCCTACAGAGTGAGACTGAGATAGTGAAACCCTTGTATACTGATGGCTCAATGTACACAAACTTTATTTAATGCACAAAGTTATTAAAAATATTGTATTAAATAACCTTCAGTCTATGTGTATAAGGTGTATATGAAATATAAATGCATTATGTGCTTATACTTGGGTCCCATCGCCATGATATGTCATTATGGTATGCAACTTTCCAAAATACAGAAAAA